>NC_141759.1:85934325-86234325 GCF_982258835.1 Parasteatoda tepidariorum | reverse complement strand
AGGCTCATATTATTGTTTCGTTTTCTTCTGTCTTTTTGAATCGTTTGTCATTTGAGTTGAACGAATTCGTATTAACAAGCAAAGTTAATGATTTAAAAAAAGTAATTGCAATAATTTTCCAATTAATTTCCTTGATACATTTTTTTAATCAGTTTGAATTTCAGATTACCTTTTTTGAAGCTTAAACTGCTTCCAAATTGTCTGAACTGTAACCTTTATTCATTTATTTCGCCCCAGTTTTAATCCAATAATTTGGAAGAATGGCTGTTAATGCGGCGGAATTAGTGTACGGCAATTTGGAAGGAACTTGGTTAGAGTATAATTTCTAATTAAAAATTTTTGATTTTATCTTTTAATATTTTAATTGTTCTTCCTATTTTGTGCTTATATATATATATATATATATATATATATATATATATATATATATATATATATATATATATATATATATATATATATATATATATATATATATATATATATATATATATATATATATATATATATATATATATATATATATATATATATATATATATATATATATATATATTTATATATATATATATTTATATATATATATATTTATATATATGTCTGCGATGTTCTTTAAATACTTTTAACTTTAAAACACATCTTAAAAATTATATTGAGTAACAGTTTAGTAAGACATTGTATTAAAAAAACGTTCAAACATTAAATTACTATTTGAACTAATACTTTTATTTAAAAGAATCAGATATTTAATTTTCTCTAAACTATACAAAATTTAAAATGTAATATTTCAAACAAGATCTTATTCTTACATTTGTTGCCATTATTTATTCACATTATTTATTCACATTCAGCAATGAATCGAAGAGATTTCCGACATCATTTAAAAGAGGGTTTAAAGCAAATTCAATAAAAGATGATTGAATTTCATTTTACGGAAAAAAGAAAATGCACAGTTTATCCGAACCATTTATTTGCTATCATTTTTCTCCAATATTTGAATGCATCATTTGTACTTCTTTTTTTTTACAATATTTCGTGATTATGTTTCATATAGAGGAAATATATCCTTAACGATTCCACAAAGCCACCATTGATAATATAATTGAATGCAATACACAGTTAGATTTCGAGAGATTCATTTCAAAAGAAATTTCAAAATCGTTTAATAAAATATAATTTTTTCTACGAACATACATTAAGGTGTTATTAAGATATTGGGGCGAATTATTAAAGATACAATTTAAAATATTTATTATCATACTATGGTGATTTCGAATAATTCTATCTATAATATAATATAACAGAACCGGGATGGCTCAGAGCATAGATTCGCCTTTCAATGAGTTGAACCGGGTTTGAATCCCAGCGATGGCTGGACGATACAAGTTCCGCAACCGGCTCACACCGACCAAAGTGTTTTCGTAAAATATCCTCGGTTTAAGACAGATCGTGGTTCAGAATCCCCAAGCCATAAGATTAAACATGGGAGGTTTTCGGGGTTTTCCTCTCCATGTAATGCAAATGCCGGTTAGTTAGATCAAAAAGTCCTCCACAAAAGCAATTTTCTCCCAATAATTGATCCAAGAGTTCCCTTGTCTTATGGATTTGGTTCAAAATAACAAGGTTATGGAGTTGAACATTAGTAGTCGTTAACCCAAAATTGGTCGGCTGTTCAATGACGGTTATAAAATAAAATATAATGTAAGCAAATTAATTAAGTTAACCTTCTATCAAGGAATGCTACTTTCTTCATTCAAATTTTTTTAAAGAATAAAAAATTAAAACAGATTATTACTAAAATATTTTTTAAGCATTTTAACAGATTTAAATGTCAATGTTTCATTACACATTCTAAAAGTTTTAATTATAACAATGGACCCTAATCGAAGTGAGTGTTCAAATTCATATTTGCAAAAAATAAAAGTAATTAGACATTTTTAAATTAATATTAATAAAATTAGCAATTTTTTTAAATAGCCTGAAACACACTTGTTTTTGTGAATCTCTCAATAATAATGATATTATAATCAATATTTCAAGACTATTTTTTCACAAAGAGTTTTCAAGACTAAATTTTTCAAGACTATTTTCTGATTTTTATTTAAGTTTATACTCATTTTAGTTTGAATTAGAAATGTTCTAACTTATGTTAAACATTTATTTGAATTTTTTACCCAAAATTAAAATAAAAGTATGAGATTGAGATCCTCAGTTCAAAAAATAAGCAAAAATAATTTGAATGTGAGTTACAGAAAAGAAATTTTCAGTACAAAATTACAGGAAATATATTTGAATTGCAGAAAAAAAAGAAAACTTAATGTTAAAAATGAAATATTAACTGCTTGCCAATAAAATTTTATACTTGGCAAATGCTTATTTTATTTGTTCTGAATATTTCGAAGAAATTAACTCATTAACAATCATTTATTAGTCTAGTATATATTTGGCATTTATTCTTTATAAACATTCTTCCAGCCTAAGAAGAAGGACTAATTTCTTTTTAAAGCCTGGTGTACCTGACAACAAAATTAAAGAAGATATGTTCGTAAAGAAACCTGCGAGAAATATAAGATAAAGAAGAATATTCTTTGTTTACTCAAACAATGACAATGACAAAAGCACAAAAAGCATATTTTTGTTCCTATCACAGCCTTAAAAACTTTTCTTTGTTTCCAAACTTTTCTATTTTTGAAAGAAAATAAGAAACAAAAAAAACAAACTGAAAATATATCCGAAAATGTGACAACGATGCTACATAAAAAATGTATTCCCTTGGCGTAATTTATTCAAACAAAATCACCAAAAATACTGAAAGTATTTAAGTGTTTATGGTGGATTCCCCCATTCGTCTTTCTCTTAAAGATGGTACTTGCATTTCCTCGCCAACACTTTTACTTTGTTTTCTCTTTCTTACGGGTATCTTTATTGTTTTCTTTTTTTGGAATTCTGGAAATAAAAAGGAAAATATTATTTGGCGAAGAAACTAAGTAAGATAAATAGTCAAGGTTGAAAGAACTGATATTCCATAGCTCTTTTTCCACAAAGGATTTTTCCTTGACTACCCAACTTTACTTTGCCTTTGAGATTTATATTTTAGATTTTCCTGAACTGGAAGGACTTCATTATCTGTAATATTATTACAGCTCGAAAGTTTTAAGCTAGGAGTCAGATTCAATAATTTTAAACACCTTCACACACATTTTTTACTAAGCTATTTATCTTTCTGTGATGGTAGTTCGAGGAAACTGTATTACAGTAATGGTTTTTCCGTTTTTATTTCGCTAAAACTAAAATACAGGGGTACCTCTGCAAATTAATCACTAGTAATGTATTGTTTCAACAATCAACAAAAATTTATTAATTTTGTGATCAATTATTCATTATGTCGCAGTATTCATATTACTAATCAAAATACAGATAAATGTAATTTAATTACTGTAGGAATAACGCATTATTTAGGGAAAAAATCAAGTGAGATATATAGATATGGCTAAAAAAACTAATATTACATAAATCTTTCCCTACAAGAAAATATTCCTTGACTACCTAGGTTTACTTCGCTTTTGAGATTTATATTTTGAATTTCTTTTCTCTGGGAGGACTTCATTATTTATAATACTATTACATCCTGCGAGTCTTAACCTCGGAATCAGTTTCAATAATCAGTTCTTTCACATATTTTGTTCATAAAATTTTCTTTAGTAAATGCTTGTTCGTTGAAGCTGCAATAGTTAAAATCAATGTTAGTAATATAACTGTAATGGTAGTAAGAGTTCTCCTCCTATTTCGCAAAAATTAAAATTCAGTGAGACATCTGTAAATTTTAAGGTTTTGTGTTTGAACATATCTTATGTCATGATATTGTAGAGCATTTTTGGATGTGATACAAGCGTGTTCTCAATAAATTTTCGAAATGTAAGAAAATAAATAGAATCACCGCAATAATCATATTACCATATAGATATATAATGCAATTATATTCTTTCAGCATAATTTTAGAATATTATTTAGCTGAAAGTTGAAATTAAATATCAGAATGGCTTTCAATTTGTTACCCAAATGTAGCAATATATTTCTTTTTCTAAAATATATAAAACATGAAAATATGCACAATTTTAAAATCATACATTGTAAAACGTTTTCGTGTATCTTAACACCAAATTATGGTGGCGTCTACTTTACAGCAAAGTGGTGTTTGCAGTGTAGTGTAACACTTAGAATGTTCTTTTTTCACAACTTGACCGGCACCATATTTTTTGTTAAGTAACGTAACACTAAAATGTATGAATTTAGTGGAGAATATACACATAGGAATCAGCTAAGTTAGTCTTGCAGTACAGTGTAAAGCAAGAATTACTAATTTATTATGCATATATACAATGTTACAATATTTTTAAAAATAAAGCTTACTTGCCAATTAAATATACCAGCTGTATAGAGAGAATATTAAAATAAATTCGAACTAGGTTTAAGAAAACCGAAGCGAAATGAAATTATATGTTATAAAATTATTTAATACAGTTGACAAATTTTAAAAATTCAGATATAATTATTCTTATTAATAAGTAAAAACATTCATATATATTTTAATGATAAACTTGTGTTTATGTATATATTTTATAGTGGCGCAGAAGAAAACAACATACTTACGTCAACTCTAAATAGATGCAAACAAACTTCTGGCGATATTCATAAATCGCCAACTTTGTTTTTTTGGAAGCGAAATAAACTCATTTTTTGTGGCAATGCGTGTAAGTTCAGTGTAATTGTTTTCCTTTTTAGGAGTTCAGTGTAATTGTTTTCCTTTTTAGGAGTTCAGTGTAATTGTTTTCCTTTTTTACAGCACCCTTTAAATAGTGTATAAAAGGGTACTACTGGGTATTGACATACTGGGTATTACTAACTATATCAACTCTATGGTTCCAGTGGGACTGAATTATTCCATATCCCTCCCATCGTGCAACTCATTAAATAATTAATTATATAAATATTTTTGTAGATAACGTGATTCTGTAGCTAGTAAGATATTTATTTTTCTGAAGATCAAAATTTTTTCCAATTTAAAAATTTCAAAAAATCTTTGTTTCTGGGAAATTTAATCAGCTTAATTTATTCCTTCGGATAATTTCATTCGTTTCAGTTTTTTATTTTCTTATTAAAGATAGTCAAACATGTTTTTCTTTTTAAAAGTTCCATCCTTCTAAGGATTCTATTTATCTTTGGACACCTATCCAAATTCAATATCTCCAGAAGCATATTTGAATCCCTTGAGTCCACCTGACTCGGAACAGAGAAACAAAATATGTCTTCTTTCTCTTTTATGTCTGTCTATATCCGGATGCATCCTTATTTTCCTTGAGCTGAAAACACAGAAGAAATATAGTTACTCGAAGTCTTTAAATATGCTTCTGAAAACGAAATAATACTATAATATAAACGCCTTAAGTTATACAATTAGAATATTGGTAAGAAATTCATTGAAAAATTTCAGTTTGCAAAAACAAAGTGAATAAACAGTTAGCAAAGCAAAAAAAAAGCAATTTTATAAATTATTCCCTGTTATAGTTTTTCTTAAAGTTACCTTAAAGATACATATCAATTCTGGTTAAGGAAAATGCAAACTATCTTTGTTTGAATGTTATATCATTAAACAAAAGTTAAAACTGACAATATAACAAAATTAACATCTTCTTACAATGACCATCTTCTTCTCTACCAGAATAATTAATTTAATATGCTTACTCTTTTAATTATTAATTCCTTATTTATTTATTATGCAATTTAAAACTAGCAGAATAAATTATCATAACATATTACTTAATTTTATTTATAATTAATTTCACATATAGATGCTCTGGTAGCATATAAAATAGTATATATTTAGTATAAGAAATTGTGTGGTTGAAACTACCAGAATATGGTAAAATTTTAATCTATGATAATACAAACCAGTAAAGCGTTACCATAGGATTGGAATATTACCAAATGAATTGTTTAAATACCACATATTGACTTTTTTTATATAGCAGTTAAATGTATATCAACTTTCTGTTCGCCCTTCCTCAATAGTCAACGCGGTCATTGCATTTCCTGTGGGAAGAGATACCCTTCGTGTCAGCCCTTCCTTTTTCTTCATTTATTTTTTTAAGGGGGGCTAACTTAACCAGTCCCTTTCCTTTGATTTTCAAACTCTCCCCTCTTTAATTTAATTGGCTAACTCTTTTCTGTTTCTACACCAGTTAACGAATTTTTTTAAGATGCTTTAAAACTTTTACATTCCTTCTAGAGCCTTCGTGCTGGTTACACAAGGGGGTGTGCCGCCTGCCTCTTTCTCCAAAATAGAAATGCGTATCGAGGGAATTAATTCTTTCTGCCACATCATATTTATAATTCAAAATATTAATGTAAAATCTTCAAATCTTTATAAATTTAAGTAAATTCAATAAATGCTCTTTACATCAACCCTTTCATACCTAGGAATTTTCTTTGAAAATCATAATTTTTTTACAATTTAAATGAGTCTTTTTGTATTTTATCACCCTTTAAATTTCTTTTTTTTTATCTTTTATAATGTATCAACTTTGATTGCCTAACTTTTACAAAATTTCAAAACTATTCTTCCCTCATCCATTTCTTTTCAAACCTTAGCATTTGTGAAAAATAATTTCCCTAACTTCATATTCAATTATATGATTTTGTGGGTGTGTGAGTTAAAATATTAATAAAATGAGCAGCTGTTCATCTATAAATTCTCATTTAGTTTGTCTGTTTGTTTTAAAGCTTTTTTATTTATTTTTTTTTCAAATCAAATTTTCCTGAATGTGGTGAGTATATTTTGTCTTTTTCTTGCTTGGGCATACGTTCATTTATTTTTATTTGAAACATCATATCACTGTGTTAAATTGTAATATTGTATCTCCATATAGCATGACACTGTCTTATTTATCTTTTAATCCTTGATTTGCTTAATTTTAGTTTTCACCCTCATTTCAAACATGAAGATACCAATTTATCCAAAGTGTTTAACCCTCACACTTTGTGACCGTCGGACTCTATTGGGTCATTGTTATCCCACAATTGCGTTGTACTACCACACTTCCCTAATGAACACATTCCTATAAATTTAATTACTATTGATCCTATTTTCGGCTCTAATTTGTTTACTTATGAAATTCAATAATTGTCCCTTTTTCACTCAATACCTATATCCAAATACGAGTGACCTACATATTTCAATCCATTATTTCCAAAAGAAATATAATTGACTTAATTCGCACCATTGTAATATATATATATATATATATATATATATATATATATATATATATATATATATATATATATATATATATATATATATATATATATATATATATATATATATATATATATATATATATATATACACTGCTGGACAATTGCTAAGGACGGATCACAAATTGCAATGTAGCATAACATTAAGCGAGACATGAGGCCTAGTAGGATAAAATATAGTTGCCACACTGTTCAGACATTAGAATAAAGAATATTCATTGTTCTGGAAAGTACAAAAGCTATGAAACATCTGAAAGAAAAAAAATGTTCATTTGATGCTGCGTACGGAAAAATGGAACAATGCATCTAAATGTCAGCAGGCAACTTGAAGAAAGGTGTCAGTACGGGATATGTCCACCGTGGAGTGTGATGCAACATTCTACACGTCGTATCATACTTTGCGCAACATTATCCAGCAGTTGTTGAGGAAATATATCCCATTCCTCAGTCAGTGCACGGATGAGGGTGTTCTTGCTTGTCGGAGGATAGTTTCGACCAGAAAGTTGCCTCCCCAAAGCATCCCAAACATTTTCAATGGGGTTTAGATCTGAAGAACGTGATGGCCATACGAGGCGTTGAATACCCTCGCTGTTTAGACAATCCTGAACAGCGAGTGTTCGATGACATGTTGCGTTGTCGTCCATAAAAACAAATTTATCACTGACAGCACCACGGAAAAGACGAACATGAGGAAGTAGAACTTTATCAATGTATCGTTGGCCCGTCATAGTCCCATTTGCAACCACATGTAGGCGCATGCGGCCATTGATCATGATGCCGGCCCACACCATGGCACTGCATGTCGGATATCGGTCCCTTTCCGGGATATTTTCTGTTCGATAACCAGTACCACTCTCGCGCCAGATCAGTTGGCGTCTACAATCCGATGACAGACTGAACCTACTCTCATCTGAGAATAGTACGCATGCCCAGTCCTGTTCAGTCCAATGGTGATGCTCACGAAACCATTGCAAATGGGCAGTACGGTGTTGTCTGGTCAATGGGACACACACAACAGGTCTGCGGGCATACAGTCCTCCCCTCCTCAAACGTCTGGCAACAGTTTTTCGGGAGATCTGCTTTCCTGTGGCAGCAAGAAATTGATTTGCCACCTGCTGAGCTGTGGTGCGCCTGTTCCTTTTTGCTGATAGGACGATGTATCTGTCTTCTGCAGGCGTCGTACTTCTAACACGACCTCCCCCGTGCCGTCTACTACACATTCCAGTAGTTTTAAATGATTTCCACAGCCGTGAAACAACGCTGTGAGCGATGTCGAACTCCCTGGCAACATCTGTTATTTTTCGCCCTTCTTCGATCTTTTCAATAGTTCGGCCAAGCTTAAAATTATCTAAGTGATATCGAGAAAACATGCCGAAAATTCCAAGTTCGTCAACTAAATCTTTCCTGCAAAACTTTGACTTGGAACAACAACTCTCCACACGTGTCAAAACCTTTAAAGCTCTTATCAGCGCTATCACGTGATGAACAGACGTGGAAAAAAAATTTTCATACGCATACCTCTTCTTACTATATCACGCACTTATTCTAATTTTCCACATTTTACTTCCTTTAATTTTATGGTTGCTATGGATGATAGTGTTATCCGTCCTTAGCAATTGTCCAGCAGTGTATATATATATATATATACATATATATATATATATATATATATATATATATATATATATATATATATATATATATATATATATATATATATATATATATATATATATATATATATATATATATATATATATATATATATATATATATATATATATATATATATATATATATATATATATATATATATATATATATATATATATATATACATCTTTTATTGAATTTGCTTTAAACCCTCTTTTAAATGATGTCGGAAATCTTTTCGATTCATTGCTGAATGTGAATATATAATGTGAATAAATAATGGCAACAAATGTAAGAATAAGATCTTGCTTGAAATATTGCATTTTAAATTGTGTATAGTTTAGAGAAAATTAAATACCTGATTCTTTTAAATAAAAAGTATTAGTTCAAATAGTAATTTAATGTTTGAACGTTTTTTAATACAGTGTCTTACTAAACTGTTACTCAATATAATTTTTAAGATGTGTTTTAAAGTTAAAGGTATTTAAAGAACATCGTAGACATATATATATATATATATACATATATATATATATATATATATATATATATATATATATATATATATATATATTATATATATATATATATATATATATATATATATATATATATATATATATATATATATATATATATATATATATATATATATATGTATGTATGTATATATATATATATATGTATATATATATGTATATATATAATATATATATATATATATATATATATATATATATGTATATATATATGTATATATATAATATATATACATATATTAAAAATCTTTTAACTATGAGTATTTGAAAAAATGCACTTAAAAATTTAATTTGTTTTAATATTTGCGTTAATATCTGACGTAACTTTCAATATTTTTTTTATTTTGAATTATTTTTTAAAAGAAAGAAAAATTACAAATGATGGAAATCGTTGATTTTTGAAATAGAATATCATACAAATTGAAAGCGAAGAATTTTCGAAAAGAACATTTTAGTAAAGAACACGTAAAGTTAGAATGGGTTTCGTAAAATTCAATTTTTCTTTCGAACGCATTCGAATCCCTTGCGACATAACATAAAAAAATCAAAATTTGTTTACCTTTCACGCAAGGCTGTTCACGATGGTTTGGTTTCGAGATTGAAATTTAAGATGAAACATTTTTTTTTATCCGCAATCGGAAATCTTTTTGCTCATCGACTTTTATATTTCGAAAATTACTTTGAACATATAAGTATTTTTTTTTGAAAAAGTAATATTTTAATATTAATTGATATTTTTTATGTTAAGATTAGAACAGTGCTCTTGGATAGTTAGAAATACAGGATTTCGTAATCAATTGGGCTTCCAAATGCATAGGGTAACTGAAATTATTTAAATTATACACATACACAGATTACAAACACCAAAAGAAATATGCATTTTATTTTTAGAGGTATTCGTATTTTAAAATCTATCCTGGCTAAGCTTTATTTAATATTCTGATAAGTTGTATGAGTTCTGAAAGAATTACTTTTTACTTTGAAATATTGAAAAAAAAGTTTACTTTTGCGCATCGTTGATCAAAATGAAATTTTAGTTGATTTTTACAAGCAACAGCATCAATACGAGCATCAGCTTATAATCAAAAATGTAGTATGACTATGTTTATTATCGAATGCTTTTTAAAGTTATAAATATATTATATTATTAAAATTTTTCATATAAAGATGCAACTTTTTAAAACCTTTACGAAATGGACCTTGTAAAAATAAACCAGGCACAACTTCCATGATATTATAAGAAAATAGTTAAATTAGGATATTATATATGACATTTTAAAATCATACACCTAATTCTCTAATGAAAACATCGTTTAGGTAATTGAGAAAAAATATCAAGATATAAGTCTGAGATAAGATATAGTAGAAGCACCTATTTGAATATAAAAACATGCAATAAAGTTCATATAATTTGGATAATTTAGTTTCCTATCATTCATTTTAGTTTTTTTTTTTTCTTTATCGAAAACAAATTTTACAAATTTACTATAAATAATATTTTAATCTGAAATCGACATGCTTCAAGCGCTGAAAAAAGGCATCCATTCTTAAAACTTGCGAAAAGAGAATGAAAAAAAAAGTTATTTAAAATATATCGAAATATTTAAAAAAAAGGGCTTTTTTTCTTTTTTTTTTGCGAGACTTGATTACATAATATCCAAGGGGTTCTTGATTTTTAGATAGATTTAATTAAAAAAAATCCTTAATTAAATTATGCAGCAATACACGTAGAAACGTTTTGATCGTAATACTTTATTAGTATATATTATCATATATACTGCATTACATTATTGAACCGTTTAACTGTATTATGAATGTAACACCATATTAAACGTACTAAAGTTTAGTAAGCTACTTTTTGATTTTATCTGCTAAAAAGCAAACTTTAATTTCTGTATCATTCCATTATTATAAAATTATATTTTTTAAAATGTGTACGTTCTTGAATACTTAGTGTCGCAGCTAGGCTTTCAAAAAACTCTTTGAACTCATCTTTTTTAACGCTTTGTTTACTACCCGTGCTTCAAGTTTTTAAGCTTACTGGATGATGTTGTTCAATTTTTAGTTTGATTTCCTATTTTCTCTTTTACAATTTTTAATTTAAGTAAATTTGTTTTAAAATTTTTAATTTTAATAAAACTGTTTTCTTAAGAAAATTGTTACCCCTAAAACACGAAAAATCGGCAGCAGAGATAGCTTTAGTATCGACAGTTAAAAAGTATGGTTTTGTTAAGATGGAAAATTCTTTGTAGCTGACTCTTTTTTAAAATACGTGCCTATCTCAGGCAATTTTGTTCCAATCAAAAAGAACCTTGTACCATCACCACTTCGTCACTTATAACAACTCTGCTTTTCGGTTTGAAATATGAGTTGTACAAAAACAGCAGAACATTAAAATTTTATACTCATACTAAAATGAAAAATGGAAAAAAAATTATAATTTAAAATTATCTCCACTTTTTGTAACTTAAAACATATATTTCATAATTAATATTCATAATGTAGTGATGATTTTTCAATTGCTTTTAAAAGGGCTTTCAACGTACTAACAACGTATCATTCTGATAAAAATAAAGAATAAAAATCAATTCAGTATAGACAAAAAAAATGCTTACAATGCATTGAAATCATTGATTAAAAATTGAAATATTCCATATCTATGAAATATAGACGACATATATTTTGATTTTTAGTCTCAAAACACAGCGTCCTAAGGGATTGTCATAAGATCAAGAGAAATATGAATTTTCTTGGAAGTCCACGGGGAAACTCACATCTAATATCAAAAAGGCATTGATACATATAAAGCTTTTTTTTTTGAAATTTCAAATAGGTTATGTTTTTTTCATGTTTACGTTTTTGCTAGTTGTACAGTATATACATATTTGCTTTGTAACAAGAAAATAAAATGGTTTTTAGTATCTTAAAAAATAATTTGTTTTGTGTTATATTTTTTTACTTTAGAAGTAATTTCTATAATATTAGAAATATTAGATTAATAAAATACAGATTTTATCAACCTTAAAACTTTGCAAAAATTGATTTATTTGTTTTTCAAGAAAGTGAGCTGCATACTTGGAAATGGTTAAAACTACACTATCATAGCTCCTTTAAATTGCTTTGTTCAACTTAGTAAGAAAAGAAAGTTTAATAGGATGTAAGTTTCGGTAAAACACCAGATATAGCATTAAAAGAATTAGTGTAGCGTTTTTAAATGCACTGTTAGAAATTTTATTCTACATCAACAGTAAAATAACCAGGAGCAGACTGTCCATCAAACTTATTGTAAAATTTACAGTGTAGAGAATTTCTTTACGGGTTTTAAACCGTTTGCAACTGCTATAGTTAAGAAATCATGAATACAAACCTACACAATTGTATAACCATTTAAGAATAGCATGGTTTCAAAATTGTGAAAATGAAATTCAACGGGACATTCAATTCTGGTTATTGTACGCTTTTTGGTAAATAATGAACATTGTAATTAATTTGTGGTTGTGTTACGTTTTATCTAGCAAACCATGGAGAAGTAGCATAATTAGTTTGTCTAGTAGCTTAATCTACCGCGAGGGACGGAAAACTGTAGATTTTTTATGATGAACAGTTATGCGTGAATGGGAGTTTTGTGTTCCAATAGCCCGGTGTCACCAATTACTGGAAACGTATTATACTGGAAACGTTTCATTTTTTAAAGAATTGGCGAACATTTTGTGGTGCCAACCCTGGGATTTAAGTCCCCGCTCAGTCGGATATAAGATGGTCATATTATCACTCTCTTCAAAAGTATGAACCCAGCTTCAAGGAACTAATTAGATTCATAAGGTGTTCAACACACACCTATTACCATATAATTATTAGGCATCCGCTACAGTGTTAGGCATTCGATGATAGAAAATAAAAATGGGAATTCGCAATCCTTATCATATGGTTTAGCTTATATATGGAAATTTCACAGGATTTGATAAATAATTTATAATATGAGCGATTCTCTAGATTACAGCTCTCATCAAACAAAAATTAGTTTTATCGCAAGTTCTTGTGAATTATTTTTCTTAGATTTCCTACGTTAGGTTATCACAAATCGAAGCAACGTTAATAATTTCGCAATGTAGAGCAGAGTTTCTTAAATCGTATGACATTTCCCATTTTAATTTTCATCAATGAATTTTAGTTTTTGAAATCTTTTAATAATAAAATTTAGTTATTCAACTACTTATTTCATTTTGTTAATAATATTTGTGTAGTAAGTACTGAAAAGTAATTCTGTAAGTGGTATGATTCATAAACCAACTCCTTCAATCGTACTGACCTTAAAAATTTCAGAAACAATTACTTAACATATAAATGGACAATCAGTAATTTAAAACAAGTGTTTATCATTATCAAGTAAAACACAGGATTAAATTTTCTGAGATGTTATAAGTTCAGTAAATGAGACAATAGGTAATAAAAAAAATTCATAAAACATAACAGTTTGCTACTAGAAATCTCAAGTATGACTTTTACTCGAAAATAAAAGCACAATTAATTACAAAGGCAATACTTATAAAAGCAATACTCATAAAAGAAATCATTACTCTAAAGCAAATTATTAGGTTCAATATTTAATAGGTATATGGTTTAGATATATTTTAAGTACAACATACAAAACTTCTCTTTTTTAACTTTTAATCGAGATCGGCACATTTTTCATAAACTCAAGTTCCACAATATCTTCAACTGAATAAGCCTCACAAAGAAAACCATTCGTCAGCATCGACTTCTATGATCATTTCATCCGGGTTTAATATACATGTAGTATACAAAATATACATGTACAGTCCGCAAAAAAAAAAACGAATCACCCTGAATAACTTTTGCTCTAATGATCGGATTTTCACGAACTAAGTGTCAATCTTAATGGTTTCTGGGGGTGACCTCAAATATGCTAATTAATTAGTGCTAACTATTAATTAAGTTACGAAATCAGACACAAAAACGTACTTTCTCTGAATAAACATGCATTTTTTTTTACATATTTGGATTTCTTATCCTCAAAATATAGGGGGTAGCCGCAATCTGGGAAATGTGGTCCCCATAGTTTGGTCAGGAGAGCGATTCAAAGTTCGTACCCCTTAATGTTAATTTCGCTTTTTGCGTTTTCAGTCATATTTTCAAAACTAATGAAGCAATTCAAAAAAAATTGCACCCACTCATAAAACTCATTTACCCAAAGATAATTTCATGCAAAAAATAATTTTTAATAATTATTTATTATTTTTTATTATTTAATTAAAGTGAGGATGAAAAAATATTGAATTATAAGGTATGAATTTTTTTATACCATATTAATCTACATATTTTTCAATTGAAAAATCTGAAGTTTCAACTGTTTTTATTTATTAGAAGCTGAGAAAAATTAAAATTAATTATTTTTAAAAAAATAATTTGGCGACAATGAAGAAATAACTAATTGGGGCGATTAATATTAAAATGTGATAAACTTGGGAGGAACTTGACTTCGCGCGCGTAGCGTAAAATTTCATTCATATTTTTTTCGCTAATAATCGTTTGCTAATCTTTTTATTTTTATTTCTTTCACACTATAAAATACGATGTTTCTTTTTTAGTCATTTAATAATTTATTTGCAATTTAGTAAAGAATTTTGAATAAAAAACACTTTATTCAACAAATGTCTAGTTTTAAAAAAGCGTGCTTCTGATAGAATACACCAGATTGTGCTCATTTAATGTGATTATTTTTTATTTTTTTTATTTTGTTTTTCAATAACTGATACAATTTCCATAATATACATACGTATGCATAGATTTGGAATAATGTATTTATCAATTTCTTGAATATATATTTTATAAATATTAATAAAAATACGTAGTCAACATTTTTAAACATCTCTCACAACATCGCAAATTTCTCAACATCTTATAGGGTAAACTAAACAATGAAGGAACACTTAAGCTTAGCTTGCCTTTAAGAAAAATTCCTAAAAATTTCAAAATTTGTAATTTTAGCTAAATGATGGTGTCGACATATTTGTGCAAATTATGTAAAAAAAGTTAGATAACTTACATAATATTGTTTTAAGCTTTTGGTGGTTTAAATAATAAGTAGTAAGATGACCAAGTGAAGGAACAGTTCTTACCAGTGAATAAACACTAAATTTTCCAGAGAATGAACACTTAATTTTGATAATGTTTGATTCTCGTTAGGAATCCATAGGCCACACAAATGTCTAAAAACAAGATTTTTCTTGGAATTACGGCATATAACCATAGTTAATGTGGAAAATGTTACTTTTTTTTCAGTCATGGAATGGAAAGTAAAATATGTTTGAATACATAATTTTAAAAAAATGTTTTTCATTTTTTTCTCACAGTTTAATAGTCCGTTCTAAATTATGAATGTTTATCATTGTGTAATCTGATGATGTTTTTATTATTATTATAATTCGATCATTTTTTTGTTTAATCTTTTCCTCATATTTTTTAAGCTTTTTTTTAAATCTTTTTAAGTATTTTTTTTCTCTTCGTCATGAGTAATTTATTTCTTTTTCTTTTGATTTAACCTTCCTCTTTTTTCCAAATTTTTGGCCAATGTAAATGTATCTTCGAAATTTCTTTTGATTTTCCAGTTCCATTTCCAGAATTCCTCACTGGATAATAAATGAGAAAAAGGAGTTTCGAAGTTTGAGTAAAACCCATCTCTCATTGACTTATATCAAGTAGTTACTTATGAAACCAATCGTTTTTGCAACTAACAATGCCTCAAGAGGACTTATCTCAAAATCAGTTTTCAAGATACTTTCATTATTAATGTTAGTTGTCTCAGCTTCAGAGCCAAAATTTGATTATACAATTGTTCTTTTTGAAATAAATTCCTCAATATTGAGAAAAGCACAGGCTATTGGATATTTGGGAGATTAAACTTTTCTGTCAATGTTCCTTTAAAAATTTGCAACATAACTTGTGAGATTTCCTTCTCAAGCTTCTGAAGAAATAGCGCATCGTTACTCTCGAAGCATGTGTTTTGTTGAAAAGTTGTCTTGCTCATTAACTCTTGGTGTCTGTTTTGCATGCATTTGTTACAGTCAACGTTTTCTACATCGAATGAAAAAATATCGCATTTCATAAAAGCATTTTAACTTCATCAGTTGATGCCTCAAATCTTATTTAAAAATGGATGTAAAATTTTCTAGACGTATTGTTTTACAATTCTTTTGTTTTCAAGATCTAACGAGATTTCCGAGAATTACGTAGAAAACTAAACCAGAAAATTTGTTTTGAGGAACAAAACTTGCTCAGTTTCAAATTGATATGAGATTTATACCTATCCAGAAGAAGCAAAATTAGGAATTTGATTGCATTTTTAATTAGCCATGGGTAGAAACATTTACAATATATTTGTAAAATGTTGCTGCGGTCATCGTTTCATTTCATGAATAGCTTTTTCCAATGAAATATGTAGCAGGGACTGATTCTGTAATATCTCTACGAATTCTTCTGTAAGGAAAAACTACCAATGGAGGTACTTTTTCTTTCCTAGGTACTTTAGAATATAAATCCTTATAATTTTTAAGGCAGCAGATTTTTCCCGTTTAAGGGCAGTATTCAACTCTTGTTTCATTCGCATTGTAAATGCAATCACTTTATAAAAGGATGCCAGGGCTATTTCCCTCCTAAAGATTCTCTGAAGTTCTTAAAACCAGTATTTCGAATATTATTCTCTAAGGGAAGTTTTGCCTTTTGAAATTATCTTCGCATTGCACTGAGTTATCGGTGGATGTCACCTTAAAAAAACTTCACCCATTTTTCACTTAGATAATTGTCTTTAAATGGATTTTTCCTACCAGTTCCCGTTAGGACATTAAAGACGGCAATAGGATAATAATTTAGCTAATAATTGGCACAAAATCCTGCAAAAATTCCATTCAAGCTTTTATTATTATATTTAGTTAATAAACATAGTTTATTAAGGAGTCTAAGGTATGATGTAATAACTAATCACTACATTTATAAAGATAAATAATAAATTAATTATTATTATAATTCTTTAAATAAATTTAGCAATTAAATTTGCATATTTAAATGAAATAGTTATAGGAACTATTCATACAACATTTAACTGAATTTTAGGAGTCCTCTATGTCGCTGAACTACTAATTATCCAAGTAAAATCATATTTCACACATACTATTCATTCACTGGGAAATCTATTCTCAGTGAAGGAACATGCCTGTTCCTTCTCTGGGTAAAAGTTGTTTTTTTTCTATTTTTAACATAATTTTGATTTATAATATGACAAAAGGTACAAGAAAATTAAAATTTTTCTTTTATTTTCATTAACTTGAAAAAATTCCAGTAAAGGAACACTTGTTTATACATTGGTTTTTCATCGTTCTGTAATCCAATTAATAAACACCCCCTAATCTCAGTACTTGCTTATGTTATGATGCTTAAAATAAATAAAACGTAACTTCAATGACCATATTTTGAATTCTTTTTTTCACAATGAAAAGAAAAAGCATTATTATATGCAATTAATTGTAGTTTAAACGGATAACAACAAACACTGACCTTATAATTTTGTCAAAGAAACAAGGCGTTGAACAGATACTAACAAATTCAAAACTTTTTCCAGAGAAAACTCAAAGATCAGATAACTAAATGCATTGTTAGAGGACTTCCTATTGTTAGGTAGTAAGCTACTCTTACCAATCAATCTAAATTAAAACGTTTAAAATCTTATTTCTGAGAAATATCTATGAAATGCTCCTTCATTTGTTGGTTTACCCTATATCATCCTAATCTTAAAAGAAATTTCCGGAAGTGTATCGCAGAACTATTTTTCCAACTATTTAATAAAATTTTAACATTTTAAAATTCTTATTCTTTTCCATTTTACGTTTATTATTTCTTCATTAATATACTAATAATTTTTTTAGAACTTTAATTTAGATTTTCTTTCATTTAGGTTTCCTTTTCAAATTATAGCCAAGTTTTTTTTAAAGAATTATTGTCTGCTAGCTAAGAATAAAACCTTGTTAAGAAATAAAAAACATTCAGCTGTTTAAAATTATTTAATGCAAAACAGCTGATTATTTACTTAGCATACTATTTTTTTTTTGAAAAAAGAATATAAATTATTGATTGTCTTTTTTTTTGTTTCTTGTGACTTCAACTTAGATTATCTAAAATAGTGTTGATGTTTTATAAGTCACTACAAAGAGGATAAGGATACCGAACATAAAAAGCTGTGGAATACGTAGCCAATTTTTTTAGTGTCTTAAAATATCTCAGTATCTTAAATGCCGTCCTACTATCTTAGTTGCGAAATTAAATTTTTAATTATCTGACCACGTGTGATTCACTAATTATTTCATTATATCTTTTACTCTTTATGATACCAAGTAGATTTTTTTTTCTGATAATATACTAAACTATGTTTAATTTTTTACTTTAGCATGATTTCCAAGATATTATTGTAGTATAATTTGTAATCAGGAAAATGCCTTATTTTGTTAATCAGGAAATACTAAAAATTGAAATTTGTAAGGATTCCGAAGCTGTGCACACAATACACAATTTCCGACCTTATTTTAATTTTAAAAAAATTTAAAAAAAACGTGGCAAGTAGGCTAACATACTTTTTACAGAAACTGTGAAAACTAATTTTTCCTATATTTCGTCAAAAGAGGATAAGAATGATATTGCTCCAAGGGACCTACTCAATAATTTCGCTATTTCCAGAATGAAATCTGTTTGATCGAAACATATTATTCCTTGAAAATTACACGAGGGAAAAATTAACTTTTATTATTTATCTAAGCTTATTCCATTTATTTAATGATAGCGGTATTAAGGTTAAGGATATGCGTCGGAAGCTCCGTTTATTATTATACTATAAATGCATTAAATCATGTAGCTTGAATAATTTATTTTAAGTAAATTATTTAATAATTTTAAGCAAATAAGGGTGTAAAAATAAACTCGATCGAAATACTCCGAAAGTATACCCTGAAATATATGTAGAATAAACTTTTGAATCGATATATAAAAAATACCTTTTCAAACAACTTCGAGTAGGACGGAAACGCTAACTTGTTTAAAAAGTTATCCTTGTTACTATTTAATTTCGATTCCTGGTACTAGGGGACATTCCATTTTCACATTCGACTTTTGAAATTTCAATTGTAAACGGAATTTTTTTATGACCTTAAACTAAAATGTTAAGGCTTGCAGCAAAAAAAAAATTTTTTTTTTACTGCATTAATTTTTTTACAAAGTAGTGAATTATTAATTTTTCAATCTAAGAACCTGTGCCTATAACATATGTAAAAATTATTTTAATATCGAGTGAAATAATTTAATATGTTGTGTAACTAAATGGATAATCCCAAGAAACTGAATCGAAAATATAAAAACTTCATTGATTTAAAAAAATAATAGATGATAATAAAAATAGACATGTTTTGAGCGTCCAATAATAAAAGTCACAAGTTATCCAAGCCTGACAAGTCTTGAGAATGGGCGATTATATTTGAAAACTCGAAACATGTCGACTTCATATGTTTTGAAACCAGTTGAGCTTTTATCGTCAATTATACTGTTTTACATTTGGGTCTTGATCATTATTTTGATAAGGATTTTACACTAGTTAAAGTAAACATATGCATTTTAATATTTTAACAGGATTCATATGGTCTTTAAAAATGTAAGAACATCAATATTGTAAAAGTTATATTTAACTTAAAAATTAACATTTTGACACCAGATATTTTGAGTTAATGAAATTAAATATTTTATCTCTTAAGTTTCTGTGCCCTCATTTCAGTATCTTAAGGATCTTACGAGCTCTGTTTAAAAAGAGATCATCAGATATATATAAGAAAGCAAAAATAACCATAGTAGCAGAATTTGGTGGTAAATGTAGCTTATCGTAATTGAAGAATATGCTGTGCGACATTTTATGGTGAATTTGCGAACGTATAAGTTTCAGAATGTATCGAAACATGAGGATGCTATTTGCTAATCATCTTTATCCAAAGGAAACTATGTAACCTAAATATCTAGTAGAATGAAGCGATTTTTTAAAAAATGAATCCTACAATTTGCAACATATTATTTCAATATCTTATTCTTAAACATAACATATTTCAATCTTTTTAAAATGCCACTAAACATTCAGCAATTCCTTGAGTTATAGAAAAAAGAAATATCGTAAATTATAGAAAGCCTTGTGAATGTGCATTAGAATTATTATACAATCTCTATTTTATTTTTCAAGCACTTTTTTTTTTCTTCAAACTTTCTTGCCTAGAAGACTCGATTAAAACTGTAAAAATGATTATCCCTAAAATTTTGTATATAGCTATAATAAGTTATGCTCATTTTATTTTAGTATAAAATCCTCGAATAAATATAGTAAAAACAGTGTAATCTAAATAATATCAGATAAAAAGTTCATGTATTTAAATTCTAAAAACTATCATAAATAATTTATAAATCGATTCAAATTTACTTTTCAAAGGAGATTAAAATAATATTTTTTTTGCTTTTTGGACAGAAATCCCCTAAAAAAATTGTTTATGGCCTGGAAACTTCGAGATATTTTCTATTAACAATAAATTAAGCCCCTCCGAGCAATCACTGAACATTATTTCAATTTTTTTACTATCAGAGTTTGGTTGCGTAGCAACCTAGTAAAATTAAGCACTCCTCTTTTGAATTAGTCAATGGGTTATCTTAAAATATTTATTTGCGCAGGCGACTTTTTTTGGCGGTATTCTGGACTATCGCCAAATATATAAACCTTTATTGCGGCCCAATTTACCACCCAATTTTTTTAAAATTTTGTCTACCCCCACTAATTCAAGGGTCTAGATTCCAAATATGTAAAAAAAATTATATGTTTATTCAGAGAAAGTACGTTTTTGTGTCTGATTTCGTAACTTAATTAATAGTTAGCACTAATTAATTAACATATTTGAGATCACCCCCAGGAACCATTAAGATTGGCACTTAGTTCGTGAAAATCCGATCATTAGAACGAAAGTTATTCAGGGTGATTCGTTTTTTTTTTTGCGGACTGTACATATACAAATATACATATACATAATATACATGTATATATACAAATCTACATATACATAATATACATGTATATATACAAATCTACATATACATAATATACATGTAATATACAAAATAGATAATATACTAGAATCTTTTCTATTTTGTTTCCATTCCTTGCATAGAGAGCTGTTTTCTTTGATTTTAATAAACTGTATTTGATTTTTTTAAACTAAATTTGAAAGGTTTTGATCTATTTTCTATTCATCTTCAGCTCTATGACTTTTTTAGCAGGTTTAAGTTCAATCGATAGATGCTCTTCAAAATTGAAATTTTTCGTGATTTGGAAGCAACTTTTTTTCTCCTTAGATTCTGGGATCATTGAAATTTATTTTATTGAAGTCTTCGGGGCTGATGAAGGCATTAAAACAGATCAGTTAAATTCCACAAAGATGTTTGATGATCACTTTCATCAAGAGAAAGCTCATCATTTGTATTCAATTGATTCGACTTCATGATTATAATTTCAGCTGACGAAAAGTCAGTTTAATTAAAAACTGGCGATATCAACGGGCAGCACAAATCCTTGAACAGAGTTTTGAATTTTTTCTGCCTTAATCTAAGTCTCAGTAACTAGATGTGAATCTTGGCATTCTGTGAAATTTAGGACAGGATGTAACTTTTTAACTATTTATAAAAAGTACAGTTTAAGGGACTTAAAGAATTATCTGTACGGGTTCTAAATTTTGAAGAAGACTAAATTCAAATAGACAGTCACAATATCTCTCTAAAATTCAAGTAATATTAAAGAAAAATTATATATGTATGTGTATCTGGTGATCCATGGAGAGTTGTTTTAGCTTTTCGGCAACATATACTAACACCCAGTCTCTAACACTGGACCAATCAGTAGATGCGCTGTGTGCCCTGGTAACTCTAATATAATTAATCTAGTATTCCTGGATTACTCCAAAATGTCTAGATTTTTTTGATGAATCAAATGGCAATATAAAAGAAGTAAAACTAAGTATTCAAACTTGAAATTTCATTAAATGAGTAATCAAAGGTGCTTTTTGATTTCATGACTTTTAATCATGTAAAATTGATATGATTTTTTTATTGCTAGCCAAATTGTTGGAATACATTAAACTAATAACAAAATATATTAAAATTATATGACAGACATATTGACAAACGATAGAAGATAGAAGTAAAATATTGACAAACATTTTTGCTCGAAGCACATACCAGGAAACGGTTTCATCAAAAACGAAGAAAGTTTCGTGAAATATGAGCATGTTACAGACAAAATAAAATCTCAAAATTCTCTTATATAATAAATTAATAACTTAAATAATGCTGTATAATACACTAATTATTAGACATTAGACTGTTTTTTCCAACACAACCATATTTAGCAACAAATGTTTGGAGTAAAACTCTAGGTGAGCTATAAGCGCCATAATGGGTCTTTATATAGCAGGGATATTTCTTTTATTCCTTTCCACGTTCTGATGCTGATTACCCACTAATGCAGAACAAAAGCCTTCTAATTTCCTTCTCCCTTATATTCTTCAGAAGACCAGGATCAACAAAGCTATGAAATTGCATTACGTTGATTACGTAGGATTACGTTGGAGAGATGTTTATTGGTAAAAATATTCCTCCATTGAAGCTTCTATGGACTTTGAAGTAAAATTCCTTTTGATCAGTTCTGCTGAAACTAATTCTTTAAAAGAAAATAAGTGGTGTTACAAAAGAAGTAATGGTTTGCTGCTTTTTTTAAAAAAGTTTATTAAAAAAATGCTGAAAGCATATGCAATTGATATAGGTTTCTAAAACGTTCAGAAACTTTGAAATTTTTTTTATAAATTTTGTTTTAATGTTTTGGTAAACAGAAACGAAATTAAAGCAGCTTCTAAACTTTTTAGAAACCTATCTAAATAGCATATGTTTTCAACAAGTTTTTTTTATATATATAAACATTGACTTAATAACTAAAGTGGGTAGGTTTTGCTGAAAATTTGCTGTATTTTGTATTTAAATTTAAGATATATGTTTAGTTATCTTATTATGTGATATGTGTAAATGTATAATATGTTTATATGTGTAAAGTTTTATGCGTACTGCATCATCAGAAATGTTTACTTTGTTCCAAAATTGACGGCAAATTCTCGGATCCGGTAATAATAATAAAAAGTAAAGAATTGAATTACACAGCTGATGGTATCGTCAATTTTAGTAGAAGTAAAATTGCTTTAATTTACTTAATTAATTAGTTAAGGAAATTATAATTCAAATTTCTTAATTATTAATTTCTTTAACCAGTCGCAGCAAATCAGGTAGGCTTCGTTATTAATGAGCAAAAATAAATAAATAAACCCAAAATCTTCCACTATTCATCAGTGCTATAAGTTTGAAAGAGTTTCCAGTTTCCCTTACCGTGATTATTTGTTGTTGTTGTAGTTAATTTACGTCGCACTAGAGCTGCACAATGGGCTATTGGTGACGGTCTGGGAGACATCCCTGAGGATGATCCGAAGACATGCCATCACAATTTTGATCCTCTGCAGAGGGGACTTACCGTGATTAAATTATCAATGGAAACTAATAATATTTCAGAAGAAATTAAGTCAAGGATATAAATGTTTTTACTTTAACCGATACTCATTTTAGAACAATCATCTTAGTAAGGAAACCAAGTTAAATATTTATTAAATAGTTAATAGACCAATAGTTACATATGGCAGTGATACTTGAACTTGAACAACTCAGAATTCTCTTACCTGCTAAATTTTGAAATGAAATTTTTGAGAAGAGTTTTCGAACAAATTAAAGTAAATAATACACAACGGCGAGTAAAAAAGCAATAGTGAACTTGGCCATTTAATCAGACGAGAAAAACATTATTTTATTTATTGAATCTAAACGTATGGCATGGCTACGAATGATAATAGAAGATTAAATGTTAATAGAAATCAAGGAAAACTTTTAAAGTTGAAACCTTTATAGACTCGAGACCAAGAAAAAGACCCCCCCAAAAAAAAACGATGAACCCTACCCCCTTCAGACTCCACCAAAGATCTAGCCAACTTGAAGATGAAAAATTGGAAATCGTAAGACAAGCACAAGAAAGTCTGAAACGATATTGTTCGGAGGGCCGAAGCTCACAGCGAGATGTAGTGCTGCATAAGTAAGCAAGAATACACTGTTGGAAATTTCTTGAGAAAAATATTTTAGTGACAATTTATTTTGATTGTTGTTTTACCACATTTAACCAAATAATTATAAAAAACACGGACACTATCAACTTAACATAAATAATTTTTGGGAAGATATTAAATTATTGAATTTTTGTCATATGCAAACTGTAAAAAATAACGAATTAAATTTCGGCAAAAGAAGTACAGGCACTCAGGATGCCAGTAATATTCACCGTAGTATCCATGCTTATAGTGAAATTTTACGGAGCAAAACACTCTCATATACCGTCATTTCTATAAAATCATTGAAATTAAATAGTTATTACAGTAGAAATCACGTTATAAAATGTATGGTAAAAATTGAGATTTTTTGGCTTAATGTACATTAAAGATCTTCAGAATACCAGTAATTTTTACTGGAATTTCTGACAATGTATTTTAATAATTGCTTTGAGTGTATTTTTGATATCTATTAAATTTTGGAAGGACTTTTTTTCGCATTACAGTAATTACTATATTGGAGTACTCATTCGTGTTTGATTGCGGTTTCACAATCCAGCAAATTTTCTTTTCCCAAATGCACAATCTCAGTAAACCTTCCTTCCAAAGTCACAGAGTAATAATTCCTAAATCCCTAAGCGCACTTAATAACCGTAACTGTTAAAAACTGTAAATTTGCAATTATCCATTATGGAAATTGTAATCTTTACCATTTTATAATATTTTGTTTCAAAATAAAGATCGATATATCATTATTTTCTTATTACTATGTATTTTTATTGTTTAAAATAAGTATGAAACAATTATTTTTGAGCATCTGCACATTTTATAAATAACAGTAATGGTTTTTTCTTAAGCTTACTTTTTTAACTAAACCCTGATTTAAATTCGTAACAAAAATTGAGAAAGACTCAATTTTTGAAAAAAAATAAGAAATAGAGAAATTCCGTAGAAATGTTTAAAAGAGAATAAAAATACTGTAAAAAATAAAGCAAAGCTATCGTGTAAAAAATAGGTACACTTTAAACTTCTTTTTTAGTTAATATATTCTTCTCTTGTAAGTTTTAATACTTTTATCTGTACATAATTCCACCATTCTCTTTCAAAACATCTGAGTAATTTTCTGGAACTGTTTTACTTAATGATTAAGGAAATGGTGAGATTATGCTAATAGGGTTTTACATGAAAGAATATTCTAAGGTATTGCATTTGTTTTATGTATAGGATTTCGCTTAACACCCAAGAATCTAAATTACTAAGTAAAGAACAATTGTTGTAATTTTAAAAGATATTTCTTTTCTCTACATAATATACTGGAAACAATATGATGTATAATTAATCGCGAAACTTTTATTGTTCTTGTTTATATGAAATATAAAGTAAGATATGAACTATAAAGTAAGATTAATAAAATAATGCTACATTATAAACTTGAATCCCGTTGTTAGTTAGAGCTATCTTTAGACAATGTATACCAATTATTTTTTTTTCAATTTAAGAAACTTGCTTAAAAATATCTCGTCCTTTCATCCACCTTGATTGAGACCAGAGTACACTTTCCAGTGCTGAAATCTGGATTTCGGACCACACTTTCTTGTGTCGTGATTTAGTAGTCCGGAATCCATCCTCATGCAATGTTCCTGGTGGTTTCACAGCCGATTGGCAAGTCTATACCCGGCTGATATTGATTTTGTTGATGACTGCCCCCATCTACACTTTTACTGTTATATGTATAATGCTGCCAAGTAAAATTACTTTATGTTAGTTTTCATTGTATTACACAATCTGTATTTCTAATTTTTTATGAAAAGTTGACAATTTTTCAAATTCAGTTATCCTACCATTTCGTTATGATTAACATATAAAAAATGTGATTATAAAATTATAATAATTGTTCAGTTACCTCTAAAATTTAGTTTTTTGTTAAATATTAATCAATTTAGTAGATTTGGCAACAGTTTTTCCCAGGTTCGAATAAAAAAATCAATCAAAAAATTACCTTACAAAATTAAACATTTACAATCAAGTTTATTGATACTTAGTTTTCTCAACAAAAAAAAATTCTAAATCATTTTCAAATCCTATTATGCAGACATTACATACATACAATTTATCAGGTACTTCAAGGTTTAAAATTGAGCAACATGAAATTTTATTTTCAGTAAAAGCAATTAAAAAATAAATGGCACATTACTTTGTATATCTAGTTATAGCAATTAAAAATAAAAGGCACATTATTCCTTATATCCAGTAAAAGCAATTTAAAACAAAGGCATATTATTCTTTGCAACTACCCTAAATTGAACTTGGAGTTTTTAGTTTTTAAACTGAAGTTTGGACTAAGTCTTTTGAATGTTCACCGGTACCGCAGCCAGAACTTTGGGGTCAACACTTCATTTCCCTATATGCAGCACACAGAAACTCCTCTACCCATTTGTATTGCAGCTGAAACATGTAGATCAGTACATTTTCTCAATTATGCTTACCAACACTTTTATTCCTTCTTCCTTTCGGCGATACTGCAGGAGCACGTGGGTGGGTCAGCACAGCATTTCTTTTTAATTCATGATGATGATGCAGGATCTCAAATCTTTCTTCATACCAGCAGTTGAAGGTCTTGCAAAGGCAGTTCGTTCGTTATTTAGTGACTCCTGCCAAACTTTATTCGCCACTTTCATTCATCTTTTTTCATCAGCCAAACTCCACCATCTTTAATCTACGTGTTAGCAAAGCGAATGAATCTCAGACAGACCTCTTTACCCTCACGAGCAGTAGCGCAATCCCAGTGATCATCATAAAAAATAGTCCAGCAATAAAAGCAGAAATTTAAGATAAATATCACTATTGTGATTTATTTTCAAACTTATCATAGTGGTGCCACCTGGATGCAAATCATGTTATACACAAATAAAAATTACAAGAATTTGATAAACAACAAAGCTAACCAGTGCTGTCATCAATTGAGGAAATAAGTGAACAATTTCAGTTGAAAAATAATTTTAAAGTAATCTTTAAAATTATTTACAAAATATTTAAATTAAATAAAATTTAATAAATTTTGAGTTATTACATACTACTAACATATTTCAAAATAAAATAATTTGTCATCAACTTTTGAGAAATACCAAGCTTTTAAGAAGATCAAGGAAATGAGAGAACGATTTATGTCCATGAAAGGTTATTCTGGGGAAAAAGACGCATTTGTGCAAAGTCAATAACTGTTTTTCAACAGCGAGGCCCCTCTTCTCCGTGAAAAAACTTTGTAACCCTCAAAAAGCAACAAATGGCAATCCACTCTTAATTTTTGTAAAAAAATTGTCATACAGCATTCCTACCCCTTGATTTTCAATGATGAATGCGAAGCAACCACGGGAGTTGGGGAGCGAAGCGAGCAAGGGGTAGAGCGTCCTAGTAAAACTAAGAAGTGCGTAAAAAGAGCATTTTTTCAATTAAATATATAAAAATTCGTTTTTACAGATATTTCGTCATACTCTGTAAGAAATTTTAGTTCAAATTACACTAAAAAGTATCAGCACTCAAGGTGTCAGTATTTTAAATCATGAAATCTATTTTTCCGTAAAGTTTAAGTGATTTATTGTATTTTTTTACAGTTCTATTTACTGTTAAATCACTGAATCTGTGTAATTCAGTAAATACTGTTCAATTAAGCTATAAAATTTAATGGTAATAATTAATTTCACAGATACTGCACTCAAGATGCCAGCTCATTTTATCTGAATTTGTTCCGAAATTTTTTGCTGTGTAAAGTAAGGAACATTAAGTGGGCTCATTTTTCAGCAGAAAAGAGGCCCTTAAAGGGGTCCAAAACTAGTTTTATTTTGCTTCTGAAGGCATGTGCCATTTGAACTTTTTCTATAGTTGCATAAGACAAGTACAAAGAAACTTAGATGGGAAAACTGTTTTAAGATTTTTAAAAAAAATATGTGAACTAACATTTTATATTCCAATGGTTTATTTTGAGCATAAACATTGTTTTAATATTTATTTTAAAAATAACATCTTTTACATTTATGAATTTAGGGATCCATAGTTTTGATTTTGAAAAAGTGAAATCATGATCATGAAAAAAAATATATCTTATAAATTTTCTGAATTTTTTATAAGAAAAAGAAGTTTTTGCTTGTTATTCTAATTGAGATAAAACATTTTTTCACTATTTGGAGAAGAAAAAAAAACAACTAATCAAATTATTTTTTTAAGAATGTAAAGATAAGACAGACACCCTTGAAAAAAATTGAATATCAACACTAATTTTTTAAGCTACCTCTATTTTTAACCAAATTACAAAGAAAATTTATTGCGTCATAAAAAAATAATAATTTTTTTTAGCTATTTTATTAATTGATCCACCCATATGCATTTAAGAATGGAAAAATTCTGATGAATTCTAAAAAATTCTAATGGCAAGGAATAAAAATGATTCTTTTTACTTATTTTTTGCATTGTTTAACACAACAGCTTTAAACATTTCAATTAGTATTTGTTTTGAACCATTGCTTTCCCCGCATTTCTGTCAAAACCATTCTCGTTCTTATCTGGCGCAATCAGCATAATACACTTTAACAGCCGTGGTGTATTTTTCTGACAAGAAGGAGGCAAAAGAATAACTAAGTTAGCTTTTGTCCCGTATTACAGAATCATCAAAGGACGAACGTGACCAGAGATAAAAAGAAACCATAAACTATAATAAATTTCTTTCCTGATTACTATTTATCCATCCGCTAACATTCTAGCACGTCTGGTTAACAAGATGGAAGTTTCACAAAGTTGGAAATGCTTTGATATTGAGACAACTTGTTTGAGATAAAAATAAGTACTATATAATACGTACTTATTTTTACCTCAAACAAGTACGTAAAAATAAGTACGATTAAGTACTATTTAAAAAAAGTTTCAAATGTTTAAGTCTTAAACGGAGACTTTAAAACTATGTGTCTAATGGTTAAGTAAATTTATAAATATGTAATTCATGCCTGTATAATGGTTACGAGTGGCAATTTTAGGCCTAAATATAAGCAACAATTTAAAAGACATTCTTTTAGTTGAAGGCATATCTACTTTATTTTATTTCATAACCGTCGTTGATTAGACCCGAGTTTTGGGTTCACGACTACTAATGTTCAACTGCGCAGCCTTGTAATTTCGAACTCAATCCAGAATACAAGCGAGCTCCTGCATCAAGAATTGTGAGAAATTTACCTTCGTGGATGACTTTTTGAGAGAACTAACCCGCATTTGAGTTACATGGAGAGGAAGACTGCGAGAACCTCTCATAGTTAGCCTGACCGCAAGGGGACTCTAACCCATGATCCGTCTACCACTGAAGATATTTCACGTCAGCACTGAGTTGGGTTCCAAGCCGGATGCGGGAATTCGTATCAACCAGCCATCGCCGGGATTCGAACCCGGTTCACCTCATTGTTAGGCAAACGCTCTATCCCCTGAGCTATCATGGCTCTGAAGACAAACCTAGTATTTTTTTTATTAATTGTTGCACTATTTCGTCAGAAAAAAAGAATTTTGGAATAGCTTGGATTTGATAAGACTAATTTTTTTTGCCTTGTTTAACAATATCACTTAAACCATGTCTATTATTATTTATTTTGAGCTATTTCCGTCCCTTAGTTTCAACCAAAGCCACTCCCGAATTTCTCAGACGCTATCAGCATAATACACTTGTACAGTGTTGCTGTATTTTCTTGACAAGAAAGAGGCACAAAAATAACTAAGTTAGCTTTTGTCCCGTATTACCGAAGCATCAAACGAAAAACGTGACCAGTGATAAAAAGAAGCAATAAATTCTAACAAACTTTTTTCCTGATTACTATTAATCCCTCTACTAAGATTCTAGCACGTTTGGTCAAAACAGATGGAAGTTTTACTAACTTGTAAATACTTTGATATTGAGACAATTTTTTTTAAAGAAAAAACAAGAAATTGCTAATTAAATAAAGTTTCGGATGTTTGGATCTTAAAAAGCAGCTTTAAAACTAAGGTTCGACAGCTGAGCAAATTCATCATGATAGGAATTTTATACGTAAAATAGAAACAATCAGCGATTTCAGCGATAAATATTACACATCAATCAGAAGTTGTTTTTGAACTGGCTAGTTCAAGCAACGTATACAAAAAGCGGTTTTTGTTTCAATTTAACAAAGCGATTTTTTTTGTTGTTCCGAATTATTTTAAATATAGAATCGGCGAAGTGTTTGCTGGCGTCAAGCTCTTACTGGTCAATATTTTTTAAATTATTTTTGATTAGTATTTATTAAAATATTTTATATATATATAAATAAGACAGGTGTAAATAAAAATTTTAGCACTAAATAAAAAAAATGTGTTTTTTCCTCAATTTGTAAGTTCAAGCAGGATGTGTTTAAAACCTCTTAATAGGATTTGCACAGTGCTTTGTTACTTACTTTTTCTATATGGGTCCCGCAGTGGACTGATCGTTAAGACACGGTTCCCAGCAGATCACCGAAGTCAAGCATCACTGACTACGGTCAGTGTGCGGGTGGGTGACCACTTGAATCAGTCTGCGTAGGGACCGAGGGTGTGCGGTATTGGTCCTCGTTAAACTGTGCTACCGTAAAGTGCTCGACTTCGCGCGCAGGTCGTCGGGCTACCGAAGCGGTGGTGCCATCCCCTCCGCAGAGGATCAAAATTGTGATGGCATGTCTTTGGATCATCCTCCGGAATGTTTTCTAGACCATCGCCAATAGCCCATTGTGCAGCTCTAGTGCGACGTAAATTGGCAACAACAACAACAATTTCTATATGGTTCTATTTTTTGAATTACGCAGAAAAGAAAATTGTTGTTACTTACTCGATTACAGCTCGTTTTGATCAAAAATGAATTTCCCTTGGAGTTCATTGCACGTATCATGTTTTATAATTGTTTTGTTTAGATTCATAATGAAAGGCAAACACAAGTTAAATAAACATGGATGCCATACAGGATCGACGTCACTCATCTACACCTATCTTCAACCGCGTTTTCATTTTGTTTGTATTTACGCTCTCTAAGTCGACGGTAGCAGCAATGAGAAAAGACATGTGTTGAAGTGTTGGTTGATAAATTGATATAGTTTGTATTTGTATTGGCGGCATTGAATGTATTTTAGGAAATTTTAAATGACTTATATTATTCTTTTTTTGGAGTTGAACTTTTAAAAATATTTGTTTATTTATCTATACTTTTTGTAATTCAGATAGGCGTCTGAAGGTTACCCACGGTTTACCCACTGCATTATATTCCTTCTGAAACGAATTTTAGTTCTTTCTTTTTTTAAATTTTATTTTAGAACTGCCGTTAAACAGCCGACCCAATTTTAAAATTTTTGACTACCAATCTTCAACTTAAGCTTAAATTATTCTTTTTTGGAGTTGAACTTTTAAAAATATTTTTTTATTTATCTATACTTTTTGTAATTCAGATATGCGTCTGAAGGTTACCCACGGTTTACCCACTGCATTATATTCCTTCTTAAACGAATTTTAGTTTTTTTTTTAAATTTTATTTCAGAACTGCCATTAAACAGTCGACCCAATTTTAAAATTTTCAACTACCAATGTTCAACTTCGTAGCCTTGTAATTTTGAATCCTTTCCAGAAGACAAGGGAATTCCTGCATCAGATATTGGAGAGATTTGGAAAACATTTTGATGAAACTAAGCCATTTTTGCTTTACAAAGAGTAAAAAACCACCAAAACCTGCCACGGCAGGAGAACTCTAACCAAAGTTCCGTCTACCACTGAGGATAATCTACGTCAGCACTGTTGTCGGTGCCAGCGAGGTGCAGAAATTGATAAATCAGCCATTGCTAGGACTCGAACATGCGCTACCTCATTGAAAGGCGAGCTCTCTATCCCTTGTGCCTATTGACTATGGGAATTTTTTTTAGTAACCATGGTAACAAGGGCAGGAATAACCTGGTTGGTAGGGCACTGGGCCTATGTCCAAGAGTTCGTGGGTTTGATCTCTGCCGGCCGAATACTCCCTGTGTAGTAAATAGTGACTGATGCATGCTAAATCTCTCGAGTCACGAAGTCTTCCATGCTCTCGCAACAAATCATACTTCTGGGGGTACTGATCCAGGAATTTCCTTGTTTTCTGGATTGGTTCAAAATTACAAAGTTACGGAGTTGAAAATTAGTAGTCGTAAACCCAAAATTGGGTCAGCTGTTTAACGACGGACATAAAATTAAAAAAAAAAAAAAAAAAAAAAAAAACGTGAAAAAGGAAATTGTTTAGTGAGAGGGAAAATCGCGTATTCCTAAGTCGTCTTATCTATTTACAAGTTGTAGTAATGTAACAAATTGCAGTAATGTAGTATTGTAGTAACGTAAAATTACTGACGTAATGCATTTAATGTGTTTTTAACAGTCCGGATTAGCGTCTTTAATGTTCTTCAAAGAATTATGTTCCTACTTTTTAAACAAATTGCTTTCAAAAAATTTTATTGAACAAGATATAAAGGGAAAAAAATCTTTTCTAAATTTGTTTAAACATTTAAATTAATAAAAATGATAAATATTTAAAGGCTACAATGTAAAATAATCGTGTATATCTTGTATATCTTGTATATATGAACACCAGAAATGGTGGCAACTACTTCCCACAAAAGTGGTGTTTCACTAAAAGTGTTCCACTGCGCCATAACCATCTTTTCTTAGTGCAGCGTCAAGTATGTTCTTTTACCCTAGTTTGTGCAAAGTAGCTGGTACCATGTTTGTTATTCACTAACACTAAAATGTTTGAATACTGTAAGATAAGGTATGCATAAGATTCCATAAATTTTATTTTACGATGCAATATAAAGCGAGAATTATAAATTTAAGATGCATGCATGGGATGTTTCCTAAAATAAAATTCGCTTGTTAATCAAACATACAGAATGTTAATATGAATTCGAACAAAACCAAAGGGAATAGAAGTTAAATATTATAAAAAAAATTCAAATTTTTCTAATATGTGAATATTTGTATTATTTTACTAAACATATTAATGCATTTTATAACAGTAATAAAAATGGTGCAACAATTCAATACGACAAGAAAATAGAAATAACTTTGCATATAATCAACCAAAATCAATTATTTTCATCAATTAGTAAAGAGGTTTGATATTTACTTGGCATTAACTGAGTTATGACTAATCTGTTAATTGAATCTGACAAAAAGAATTCAAACTACCAATGTACTTTCTTAAAACAGACTACAATCTTTGTCACCGTATTATCATTATCTTGAACTTGCTTAATGACTTGCCTCTCAACTTCTATATTATTGACTCAAAATCATTTTTTTTTTACATTTAAGAAATGTCTTATCATCATTTCACTCAAGAACTTAGTTAAATAGTTAAAACTACACCAATTATTCGCCAGATAAATGAAACTCCCAAAATCCATCCTTTTTCACGAACGAACAGCAGATTTGTGTAAGCTTTATCGATTGTTGGTGTTAAGATTTATCTACACCTTTTGAAGTGTGTAAAAACTCTCGATTCGGAATAAACTTGAAAAAAAAAGCAATTTTTCACACAGGTGTTAGTGCTTCTCAGCACCAAATTCAGATAAGTATTACACCTCAATTTATACTGCATATGATAGGCATAAAATTTATCCTTTTTCAGTCTTAAAATTTTCTAAATTTATATTATAAGAAAATAAATTATTTAAATTTTTTGACAATAAATATCTCATAATTTTTCAAGAAGAAACTACTTATTTAAATAATTTCTTCTAATAGCTTACACTATATTTTTTAACTATCGTGACATATTTCATCGTCATTTTATAAATGATTTAAAGTTAAATTAATAAGAAAATAACTTGATTGATTTTTCTCTCAACACCTTTTTCGTTAAGATATTCTTACAAAAAAAAATTTTTTTTTGAAAAGGTTTAACTTGAAAAATGGAAATTCAGTTTTAATAAGTTAGCTCATTTTAAAAGCAATTTATCAAGTGACTGTGAATAAATATGAAAATTGAAGCTCCTTTCCTTTGTAACATGTGAATATTTTAAAGAATATCTTATGAATAACTTTAAAAAAAGTTATAAAAGGAAAAAAGAAACTTTTTCAAAACTCTTTTTACATTGTACCTAAGAAACTCTCAGTTTATTAAAAGAAATAAAATAGTAGAAAGCTTTTTAAATATTTTTGTGTCCTTTATAAAAAAAATTGCTTTTAAAAAATAAGTGCTTTTGCATAGGATTAAAGTATGTAGAAAGTACGCAAAATATTAAATGCAAAAAAATAATTATTCATCTTAGCAAGGCAAGAGTAACTTTACATCGGAAAATTCATGATTTTGAATTTTAATTTATTTTATTTTTCATGGAATTTATAGTTAATAAAATAAATAAGTAACTCTAATCTTAAATAATAAAAGTGTATTTTCTAATAATTGTTCCTTTTAAATTTTTTGAGTTAATATTTCTCAATGTTAGTAAACTATAGTTTTGGTGCACTAAAAAATAGGCATGATTTAAGTATGTATAAAAAATGTGTAAAATAATGGCTTATGCAAAAAAAAAATTATGCATTCCAGCCTGGTTTTACGTAACGTCACAACTGAAAAGTGTATTTTCAGTTTTTTTTTTAAATTTTTAATTTATATTTTTTTTAATTGAATAAGTGACACAAATCTTAAATAATAGAAATGAATTATACATTAATTGTTTTTTTTTAAATTTTCTGAGTCTTACCGGAAAACTTTTGGGCTCTTCAAAGATGTATTTCTTTAGCGGAAGTGATGTTAATTGAAGTGACATTTTAAGCATAAACTCAATTCACCTTTGGCCAATACTTGTAATGCAGTAGGTTAGATGGTTGGCCATAAATATGGCAACTGGTTGAATATGGTTACCAGAAATAAATAACTACCTAATTAAAATTGGTGGTAAGAACTAATTTAAATTAAATTGTATTGCTGTCCAGACCATGTAGGGGTCAGGGAACTAGCCCTCCAGCATAAAGGTTCTGGGTTCAAATCCCGGGCGAAGCCTGTTTTTTCATTCTCTGTACTATCTGCCCTTAATTTGGGGCAAAGTTGGCCCACCAAATATGGTGCCCCAGAAAGAGTGGCCAACAAATCTGCCTTGTAAATGCCTGAATTGATTAAATGTTAACACATGTGGGCATAGGAAATATAAAAAAAATTAACCTTGATAAACCAAGAATTATATATGATAATAAAATTTTCGCTGTTACAATGAATATGAGAATAAAATCTTTAGAAATTGCGGAAGAGTTGGCTGGTATGAATTGCTTAGTATTATAGTTAACTTATATAGTACTTCTACTTTTAACTTACTTATATTGGTGCTCAAATCTAAGAGAATGTCATCTTTCATTGATTAACTCAAAAGCTAATGGACTGATTTTAATAAATTTTGTTCAAGCAATTAAATTATTATAATATATTACGAAATAAGTAACTATTCAACAGCTGTAACACACGTGTATGATCGTGCGCAACACTCCTCAGTTGGATGGCATCAAAGAGTGGTTACAGAATTGATTAAAATTTGGTTTATCTGGCTTACCAATCCTTCTGCCAAGTGTCTTCAATTTCCAAAATGTGGTCGGTCAGAGGTTCTTATATGATGACAAATCGTCAAACAATAAAATGAAATCAGGAGCCATCAGGAGGATCCTGAGAACAACTAGAAACTTTTTAAACTTTCGTGGGTGAAAATGATAAATCCAGTATAAAAAATGAGCAGTTGCTCAAATATCTGATGTCAACTCTCAAACCGGGATTGTCAAACCGTGCTCAAAACTTGGTCTTCACACTTAAATGAGATCACTTCACACTTAAAGATAGATAGCTTATTGTGCTGCCATCTATGTGTGAATGAGAGTATTACATTTTATAGGTTCAGGGTCACAAATTTGGGAGGGCAGGACACTGGAAACTCTTCATGTGTAAAAGAGAATGAAGAAAATATTGCGGTGTCAAAGCTGGTCCCCGAGCATCCTTTCTGACATTCATGAGATTGACAGATTAGTATCACTCGGGTAAAAATCTGAATGCTATCATATTTATGATTATTTAACAGTTTTGTTTGAATGTGGTAAAATAGCAATTTAATAAATTATTATTTAACCAATAATTTGGAGAAATTTCCAAAATTGCGTTTAAAAAAATACTGATTATGAAAGGAACAGAGATATTGTGGAATGTGTGAAATCTAAAAATTCAAACAATGCACCTACACTGAAAACCAAAATGCTTCACATGAAATAACTTTTCTAATAAGGAAACTCTTCATGTGTAAAAGAGAATGGAGAAAATATTGTGGTGTCGAAGCTGGAGCCCGAACATCCTTTCTGACGTTCATGAGATTGACAGATTAGTATCACTCGGGTATAATATGTTCTCATCTTCAAGAAATTAAATGGCTCCATTAGGTGGGCCTAGTTGGTAAAATAAAATTCTATATACCATTTTTTAAAGTATTAGGTGAAAGCATTTAATAAACGGTTTTCCTCACAGTTAGCAGTTTGAATGCTATCATATTTATGATTATTTAACAGTTTTGTTTGAATATGGTAAAATAGCAATTTAATAAATTATTATTTAACCATTATTTTGGAGAAATTTCCAACATTGCGTTTAAAAAAATACCGATTATGAAAGGAACAGAGATATTGTGGAATGTGTGAAATCTAAAAATTCAAACAATGCACCTACACTGAAAAACCAAAATGCTTCACATGCAATAACTTTTCCCAAGCCAGAAATTAATCTTGTCAGAAGAGGAAAAAAAATTCGTTCGTGACTTTCATAGAAACTGCCAATTTTTAATTATCCTTTCGACACTTTTTTTTTGAACCACCACTTTCTTCCTGTTTCTGATGATGGAATACCAGAATGTAGAATGTATAATCACCTATTCCATTCTCGTGACAGATTTTGATTAATCATCACTTTTCTAATTATGGGTGAGTGAAATCAATGTTCGATGGCTACTTGTCTTGATTGCTCGCCTAAATTGTCTCAGTATCTCAGCAATATCGTTTTTAATGAAGAGGTTTGAAGTTTCGTCTTGAATAATGAGAAAGATAGAAATTAGTGAAGATGGCCTTCTTGATATTTCAAAGAAAAAAGCACTTTGAATATTTAATTTAGCTTCAGAAGTGCTTAGTTTTGTTAGTTCTGATATGTAGTTATAAGTGTAAGCCAATGTAGATTCTGACATAATAATACACATTTTGATCAATAGTTTCAAATGTGGTTTAATTCAGATTCTCATTTCTAGTATATTGAAATAAATTTTAGTTTTTATAAATTCTTATATATGTAAAAATAATTTGTTTGCAAAAAATATTAATAATGAGAAAGATAGAAATTAGTGAACTTAAAGATGACCTTCTTGATATTTCAAAGAAAAAGCACTTTAAATACTTAATTTAGCTTAAGAAGTGCTTAGTTTTGTTAGTTCTGATATGTAGTTATAAGTGTAAGTCAATGTAGATTCTGACATAATACGCATTTTGATCAATAGTTACAAATGTGGTTTAATTCAGATTCTCATTTCTAGTATATTGAATTAAATTTTAGTTTTTATAAATTCTTATATATGTAAAAACAATTTGTTTGCAAAAAATTTTAATAATGAGAAAGATAGAAATTAGTGAACTTAAAGGTGACCTTCTTGATATTTCAAAGAAAACGCACTTTAAATATTTAATTTTGCTTAAGAAGTGCTTAGTTTTGTTAGTTCTGATATGTAGTTATAAGTGTAAGCCAATGTAGATTCCGACGTAATAATACAGATTTTGATCAATAGTTGCAAATGTGGTTTGATTAAGAATTCTGGTATATTGAAATAAATTTTAGTTTCTATAAATTTTTATAGACATAAAAAACAATTTGTTTGCAAAAAAATTTTTAAAAAAAGCACCAACATATCTCAACCAATAACCAACGTTAGCTTTTAACGGAAAAAAATCTGATAAAATTAATCCTAATCACAATCACATTAAATCCTAATCACATTTATGATAAAAAGCATAATTCTGGTCAATAAAAACAAAAATATACAGTATCTAAACCATTCATGTTTTAACAATGAACAAATAATAATGAATTAAAGTAACATAAATAATAACGTCACTTTTATACGAAATTAATTGAGGTAACAATTTGTTTTTATTCCTCAACTTTGTAAGGAGAATTATTTTAGAAGTATGATAGACAACAGTTGCAAACAGAACATCCTGATAGTTTCTAACGAAGGACGCATTCAATTTAATAATAATATCACTAGCAATTTATTTCCTAACAAATAAAATTTCTTGTTAAAACCGAAACACTTGTTTTAATTAAAATTATTAAATAAATTTTGAAAATTACTAAATAGTTTGTTTTTTAAAAAAACAATATAACTTCTTTATTTTTACATAATTCAACAAAAAACTCATTTGGAATATTGTTTTCATACATTTTCAATATACGAATCACATTGAAAAAAAAAAGCATGTATGAATAAAATTCGACATTGGCAACTTTAAACTAAATATTTACTGAAGAAGGTGTTTCATCATCAAATCTACAGCTTCCACTTCCAACCAGTTTGGTTAAAGATCTCTGAACTTCTGTCTACCTATGACTTGTTTTTGTGGATTTTTTTCTTCGTGTAACACAAATAAGCAATAGTTTCACGGAAAATTTTTTAAAGAAAGCAAACTACAATTACAAGGATACGGTGATAAAATCATATCATCGAGGCAGAAACATGTTAAATGTTACCGTATTTTACAAGTTTTGACCATACATTTTTTTCTCAAAGTGTGGCAGAAATTAATCGGTTGGAAGAATGAGCAAGAAATTGCTAATGATATTCATAAAAAATTAAATTTTTTAATTATCCTTCAACAACTCTTTATTCCTGTTTCTGATATAGGAATACCTGAATGTAGCTTTAATTTTTTTCAGCTGAAACTTCATTCGGGTACCATTTTATTTTATTTTTATTTGTAATTTAAGAAGAGCTACCTTTTATTTTTTAATTTCATTTCTTTGAGCTATAATGATCTTAAAAAGATCATATTTGACTGCATATTAAAAGAAGTTTCAAGTCATATAATTGATTTTCATGACTTTTATGTCATGTATCAAGATGGCATGTATATTTTTTCCCTTCAAATTTTAACCATCAAGGAATTTATATTATAAAAGATCTCTGTCTTGTTTCATAAAAATGTCAAAATTTTAATATTGTCCATGCATAGACTTTCATGAAAAAATCTGAATCCTAAATTAAATTTTAGATAAGTAAAAAAATGAAAAAAAGACATTGCCTTCTTGATGAAATTAAAGCCATCTAGACTCCTTAAAATAGCCCATAAAATACAAGCAAATATAATATATAGGATTAAAGATATCCTCAGAGAAAACATGCCTTAAAGTAAGCTTTTAAGAATTAAAAAGTAATTCAGAAAAATATTTAGCCTTACATAAAACAACAGAAATTAATAATCGCAGGGATGAAAAAAGCGCACAATTACACTCTTACACAAACTTTTAAGTTTAAATTTACAATTTATATATTTTGAAAAATCATAAGTAAACATAAAATATATTGATATATAAGAACATCGTGATTTTATTTTTTAAATTTGTAATCGTCACGTAGTTTTACTTGTTAATAGCATCATTAAGTAATTTAACAAAACGCTTATACAAACACTTACACAAAACAAAGCATTTTATAAAGTTGCTTGTTATTTATTTACAGAAGCAGTAAATATTAAGATCTCCATAGTCATATTGATGATAAAGGGACATTTGAAAAAGGAAAAATTTAAAACAGAATCTGTCTAACATTTATCATCTAAGCGTTCTTATCATTTTTTATAACCTGTATATAACTAATTTTCAGACATTTAATTTAATTTTCTAAAATCGCATGTTTCTTTGCCAAAATTTCAATTTATAGATAAATAAAATCAGTCATTCCTTATTATATTAAAATCAAATGAAGCAAACAAAAAAAAAATCTCGTCATTTTGATTGGGTTGCTTACGTGAATATGCAACTCTGCTTGCTGTTATTAATAGGATATTTAGAGAGTTATTTTAATCCTACCTTGCTCGTTGCCAATTCTTTTCTTCAGTTTTATGCATAGAAAAAAACTGAACTATGATTATGTTTATTTTTTCTTGTAAACATAGGGGTAATCTCTGCAAAAAATTTAAGAATCTGATTTTGGTTAATATACAATCACACCCTAATGTCAAACCATTAATCCAACATTTTTTGTTGATTTTTCTTTGATTCATCTTAGCATAAAAAGAGGTCTTCAATTTGGAATTAAATTTGTCTGCTACTTCCAAATTTTTGATACCCAGGATTAATTCTCTATTAGAATCAACAGTTAAGTGGAGTAAAGTTTCTTCCGCGCATATTGATTCACTCCTGCATTTGATTTCTAACACTATTTCTTTAAATAAACTCTTGAATAAATCTAATCTCTCCTACCCTAAAAAATAAGCTATTAATGAACTATTTTCATTTTGGCATTTCCATTGCCAAAGTTAATAAAGATAGGCAGACTGTTATTCTCAGCAAATGTTGAGAATATTTTAGCCTCTGGTCCTTTCACAGTTAAATATGAAAAATCAAAAAAAACATGAAAAATCACTAATTGTTGCACGTTGTTGGAATCTTGGACATAAATTCAATTTCAGATATTTCAAATTCCTTTTCATCAGTGTCACATCAATTTATCTTGATGCTCTGGAATTTTGTTTTATTCATATAACTACTTATTCTTTTGTTAACGGCATCATTTCCTCGCCTACTCTATATACCAAGTGCATGGGGATGCTTTTTACTCTGGTTTACTATCTTGGAAAGGTATTTTACTTGGTTTTTATCCTTTTTCCTCTCTCCCCTAACCTGGTTTTTCTAGTTTTGACTCTCACCTTTAATTTTAAATTTTTCATTAGAAACTTTATGTTTTATATTATAAATCAATTTTGTTTCCTCTTATTCACATCTAGCGAAATCAGTGCCAATTTTCAACAGCTTGAAATATATATACTGTTATTCCTAATCTGTATATTTTTGAGGTGTATGAAGTTTCCCAATCAAGTAATAATCATAAATTAGTAGTAAACAGAAAAATTTAAAGTACTTAGTTAAAATAGCCATTTGCTTAAAATCGTCCGCAACCCTGAATGCTTCCTGCCCAACCTAGTAGTGACTGCTGGTCACTTCCTTTCTGGCTAGCACTGAAAGAATCTATTTACTACCACTAGTGGGGTGCTAGCAAACTTATATTTAGTTTAGCGCTTTATATCCATATATATATTTTTTTTGCTCACATTTTTTAAGTCTAAGTGACTTTCTTAAAAAATGCATGTTTTTTTAAATAACTAACTGTAACGAGGCGATACTGAAAATAACGGAAACAATTAATTGAAAAGTTCGCAAACAGATTTCAACTTCTAAAAGAATATCTCCATTTATTTTTACTGTGCCTTGGGATTTCAATTCACTAGTCATGTACTGCAAACAAACATAGCTGGTCATAAAAGTTAGCTACAATCACGGACATCACTTCTTAGACTTAGGTTTCAAGTATTTACAAAAGTCCCTTTAAGTGCATCAAATAGATATCCTTCAACCATCAGATACATCCGTGTTTTTCCCTCTGCACCCACGTCACGTGCATTAGGTGGGTGACAAAAACTGATGACGACCATGCACGGCGTCCATAAATTTCTCCCATTTGACGAGGATACGTGCCACACCTACAAATAGCTGGAAGGTGCGTGAATTTGGATCATTTATGACAGAAGCATCATGTATCACTGCCTACATTGCCTCCAATAGATCTTTCATCCTCTAACTGTAGCTCTATCTTTGTCTCAGAAGTAAATAGAAGAACGATTTATTAGTCAGGATGGAATATTAATTGACTTCTGTGTTCTGAAGAACTATGGCTGAAGTAGCTCAGATGACATAGTTAATAATCTGTTAGCTATTTTAGTCTTCTTATATCATTGAACAATTGAACAGTATTTAATGTATGAATAATTATTGTGATCAATTCACTGTATTGAAAAATATGTTCTAGAACTGATGGTGTATATTATTCCTTTATAATTTGTTCTTTATTGAGATACATTACGAGCCAGAGATGAGATTAACTTTTTCTTACCTTAAGAGCAGAAAAAAGACCAATTCAAATAATTTAGATCAACATTTAAGAATTTTGTTGAACAATAAGCTTTGCAATGCAGCTGTCGGAAAAAGTGAAAATCTAAACTGAGCGTGTAAAAACTCGGATATCTCAGAAGTCATTAAAGTAGAAGTAGTTAATATTATTTGACGTCAATATACAATGTTTACTAATTTAAAATTTTTAAAACTGATATTTAACAAAATCATGCTACATAGTTTGCTAGGAAAAGATCGCTTGATATAGTTTTTTGTTTTTAAACCAAAGAAAAGATAACACGTGATAAATTAATTTACTGGTAATAATTGTGCATAAATGGAGACATGATTTAAAATATATGTTTCCCACAAAAATTAAGATTGTGTTCTGGGATTTTTAAAAGGGGGGGGGATTTTTAAATTTCTGGGAAGATTTAAGTGATACTTTATAATTAGATTTAATGATTTAGGTAATACTTTATATGATATAGGTGATGCCATAATTATAAACATAGTCGTTTCAAATAATAAATTCGTTATTCATGTTCCTCAATTTCTTTTAATCGACATATATATTTTATCTCGCTCTCTGGTAACGTTGTCGTTAATGGAGTTGTTCACTATAATGGTGGCTAGCTGAGGTTGTGAGTTCGATCCTGGCAACAGTCAACTAAATAACCAGCGTGACGTACGGTAAATCTGCCTTTGTTCAAAGTCCTCTCGTTGACTGCTTAGTCTGTTAAATATCGAGTCCTGAAAATGAGGTATTTTGCCTGGGTTGTTTTATTTGATGTGTTTATACCTTATCTAACTTTTAGTTCATTTCATAACCGTCGTTGAACATCCAACCCAATTTTGAGTTTATCACTATCAATGTTCACCTCATTATTCTTGTAATTTTGAATCCGATCCAGAAAATAAGGGAACTCCTAGATTTAATATTGGGAGAAATTTGCCTTCTAGGAGAGAATTTTTTCATAGAACTAACCCGTATTTGCGTTGCATGCAGAGGAAAACTATAACAATCTTCCATGGTTAGCATGGTAAGGAGACTCTTACACATGATCCGTCCACCTCTGAGGATAACTTTCGTCATCACTGTGGTCGGTGCAAGCCGGGTGCAGATTTCCGGGGGGCAGCACTTTTTCTTATCAGCTACCACGGTTTAGGATTAAGATTTGCATTAAAATCGACATAGTTTTGTTATATATCAGGCAACCGCCTCTAATAATTTATATGAGTTTCGCTTCACTATGTGTTCGATTGCGAAAGATGATTACGATTTTTTGACCGATCTCAGCTTTTTGTCAAATTTATCATTTCATTATTTTTTTGTCGATGAATCAAAATTAATTTAGAGAAACAGAAATGCCGTTGAAGCTATTCAAATAGAATTGCAGCTCAGAAAATTTCAAGCGTAAATTCAAACAAAATGTGAATGTATATACTGAATTGAAACAAAAATTATAATAGCTTTACAAAAATAATATTGCGAAGCTTGCGCTTCTTAAATTCTGTTAAGCAGATTTTATAGCAACAACTTTTTAAAAAAGTTATCCAGTCTATTTAATGCAGAGTAAAATTTTTAGATTTTGAGTATTTTTTATGTTTCACAATTAGAATATTAAAAACACTATTCAACTACAGTATAAACTTAATGGGTGAGGATTTTTTTGAACAATTGTTTGTTTGTGGGCGCCTATTTGCGTGCCAATTTTTTATTTAAATTTTTTCTCAATGAAAAAAAAAGAAGATTACTATAACATTTTAGAAATATTTCAATCATAGTTATGAAATAAGCAAAAATAATAAAGTAAAAGTAATTATAATGTTTTATTTTTCACTTTGGAAGTATTGAAGTTTTCAGTTTAAAACTAGAATAATATTTAGTAAACAGCTTTGCTGCTTTGAAACTAACTCGACAAGTACATAGAAATACATACTTTAGTCGATACAAGGATAATTTCAAGTACCTGGAGACTATTTGGTACATCAGAAACATTAAAAAAGTTCTAAATCTTCGCATTAAAATTTTCTTTTTATTTCAAATACCAGTTTTTCGAAATTAAATTAATTCCTAAATAAATTAATAAAATGCATCTTTTAATTTATGATAAAAATATTAACAAAAATTCAAAAGTTATTCCGAAATATCTATCTTTTATATCATCAAATATCATCAAATCAAATGAAAATATATGCAAGATTCGTAATTATGTAAACCTGTCTTTCGAAATTTTTTTGAAACAGGCTAATAACCAATCTTTCATTGTTTTAAATTGTCATTAAACCAAAAATCAATGATGCGTTTGATTCGAATAGATTATTTTCTATCCAAACCAACTGTGCTTAACGCTATTTTCGAAGTTCTGTCGCCAAGGAAAATAAAAAGCCGTAGCTTAACCCCGTACACTTGCAGCGCAAAGATGATTTAAAACTATATGTATAATCTTACCGTGAAGAATTATCAGGGCTTTGGAACTGACAAGCAACTTGAATACTTTAAAAGTCATAATTTTAAAACAAAAATCGCCCGTTTGTTGATATTTTTCCAACTTCATGAAAATTATCAAAATCACTGTCTTATTCTCAGATTTTGCAAATATTTATGAGCCCAAGTAATGCAACATTGGAGTAAGTTTTAAAATATTAAGAAAATACAGCTCAAACTAATTCCATTTTTACAAAACTTTTCTCCATATGGTTGTTTTGCACCATTTCCAAAATCAGCGTAGACAGCACTGACTTAAGATACTCTAAACTTGACCTAACAGTAACAGTAGCGAACTAAGTAGCAGTTGCAAACTCGCAGTAGTTATGAACATAGCATATTTTTTGCAAAAAAGTATCATTTCATATTACGATGGAGCCATCGAAAAACAGTCTTAATATAATAAACCCATTTAGTTAAGAAAACGTGAAAAGAAACATATGTTAGTCGATGCTTAAGGGGAAATGCAAGGATTCAATTCAAAACAATGTTCAGAATATGCAGGGAAAGAGGGGGTGACGATCAACGTCATCGTAACCATCACTGGAACCAGATTCTTTTTACTTCTTTATCATTTATCTTAAACTGTATTTCTACGTTATTTTCATAGGAATAATTTATATATAGACCTTAGCATGCTTTTAAAATTGTCTGGCTTTGGTCAGGCATTCTTTTAAAGAACTTATTTTTATCGTTAAATATTCATGGATTCAATTTTTATTATTTTTCATTACAATAATATTTATTAAGTGCAACTGCGGTATCTAAAACACATCAATTAACTCAAGATTTTAAACTTTTTAAAAGCATAAATATATACTAAATGTAAGTCAACAATTTCTGTGATTGAACACCTTCTAATTAAAATAATAAAACTGATTTTATATAAATATTTGTATTCCTATATTTTTTAAACTTTCTTATACTCTGTTACACAATTCTCCTTCTAAAATTGTGGTAAAATAACCAACACTAGTATATCTATTCAATTAATCTTAAAGTTTACGGTAATAAACATTTTTTTCAACCTTTACTGTTTGGAAACCATTTATAACTAGTATGGTTAAAAAACCATGAATATAAAACTATACAGGTTTTTTTTAGCTATTTACAATTAGCATGGTTTCAAAACCATAAAAAAAGAGATTTAATTGGACATTCGAGATTTTTTAGAAGTTTTATGGTGCTAACATCTATTCTGATTGACAGATTAGCCCTCTCGGCTGCAATACGCCCCCATCCGCAAGGATTTAAGTGGCTTCGATAGTTGGGCCTAATTGGTGAGTTAAAATTCTGGTTGCTTAACCGTTTTTGATGAAAACAATTAATAAATAGTTTTTTTTTACAATTAACAGTTTTAATACCATTTTATTTAAGGTTATATGACTGCTTATTTTGAATATGATAAAATTACTATTAATAAAATTGTTATTAAACCATTTTGCTTAGTAATTTCTAACAGAGGATAAACAACTTGGAAGATTTTTTAAAAAAAGTAAAAAATTGGTCAGATATCCGCTTCTTATTTTCGAACAGAATTTATATACGTGCCTACACTCACAGTTGAAAATATCGCACATCAAAAAGAACCAAACGTACATGAGAAACTAAATATCTGACACCTAAACGATTCGGAAGCGAATTGAACCGACGAATACTAAATCTTTGTACTCTATATAGTTCTGACAACAAATCTTTTGAGTAAATAAATTTTGAATATAATTTGTGGATTATCTATGTTTATATTTATGGATTTGTTTAAATTTATGTACTATGATAGTAATAAATCGACAGAAAATTTCATATGATACCTAGTATATTTAATTACCAATATATATATATATATATATATATATATATATATATATATATATATATATATATATATATATATATATATATATATATATATATACGGAAGACCCATTACATTATGACCACCCTCCATCTATAACAATGGGCTCGCCCTGGTTTTCATGGTTTATCGCCCTGGAACAATGTTTTCTTGGGGTACATTAGAACCCATGATCCTCATAGAACAATCCCTGACGTCTGTGAGCTACTCGAACATAGTTGCAATTCATAGCAACAGTTTTTTCTGCGGGTAATGGTGTTTACCAACAGGATAATTCACCATGTCATAAGGGTCGTATTGTCATGGATTGGTTCGAGGAACAAGTCATGTACTTCAAGTCATGTATTGGCCCCCAAATTCACCTGACCTTAATCCAATAGAGCATTTGTGGTCCTTGTTGGAAAACCAAATTCGTGCTTACACGCTACTCCTCGCAATATGAGGGAATTGCAGGACCAGTTGGCGAGTGCTTGGTACCACATACCTCGGACTATCTATCAGCATCTTGTGGAATCAATGCCACGGCGGGTGCTAGCAGTTTTGAGGAAAATAGGTGGCCATACCTGTTATTAGCAGGGTGGTCATAATATAATGACTCTTCGGTGTATGTGTATATATATATATATATATATATATATATATATATATATATATATATATATATATATATATATATATATAAAGGAAACAACTTCCCTAATTTCTTAATAGGAGCATTATCGAATCAGTTGAATAGTGAAAGCGTCTCAGCAAATCAGCCTATTAGGAATTCAACAAACCAATAAGTGCAACAGTGGAAAGCAGATTTGCGAGTGTTCAAAAAGGTGAATCAGTGTATTATTCAAAGCCAAATAGGTGATTCGAATAATTTGCGTGTAATAAAATTAAAATAAAAATATTAAACTATGACTAATGGATTGACGGCCAATGACTACTTTTGATACAGTTAAACTTACGGTTAAAATGAGCTTTCACTTTGGTATGAATTCCTGACTAAAACAATTTGGTGATCGCGTACTATATACGTCACTGATTTTGCACCTGCTTTGGTTTTTAGTTTCTGCCTTTTTGCATTTTTAAGTACATCCAAACAAGCTGAAAAAGGGGCAAAATATTTATGATTCAGGAATTTGTATGTTAAGTAAAGTAAAAAGTAAAATTTATTATTCGCTTTTTAAAACTTCATTTCGGATATTGAATGCTGTGACGTTCTTTATGAATCAAATGATTTTTTATGTTTTTCTGAATAATCTCTTTTAATTCAATTAATTATGCATTGGTTTTTAAATACAAAGGTAAACTTATTTTTCCTCATATTATCATTCTTGATTTATTTTAAGGAATTAATATAAAATCTAAAACAATAATTGCTTAAATAATCAATGATTTTAATACTTTTTAGTATGCAAAATATCTACCTGGCTAAGTCGGTTATTTTTATTTTATTTAGATGTGTAGCATGCAATATTACTCGAGGACCGATCTGAATATATATTCTTAGAATCGTTGCCTATAGTAAAATCAAAATAAATAATAGTTTAGGTACGTCTCAAATTGATATCTAAAAGAGTAAAATTCACTTTTAATGAAAGTTGCACAAAAAAGTATCAAAACATGTGTGATTGACGAGATTAACAGAGAAAGATTCTCAAAGCATGGTATGCCAAAAAAAAAAAAAAACAAGGAAAGAAAAAAAAAGCGACACACACAAAATCTGATATAACACACACACACAGATGTGAAATAATGTGATGTAAAATATAAAACATAAAGTTGCCAACAAATAATCGGAAAATAAGACAAAAACCATGGTAACAAAAAGAAAGAAAGGAGACAATATAGAACAAGGAAAAAACCACTGTGGTCGAGAGAGACAAATCAGAGGGGTAAAATGGTGAGGGCTAAAGTCGTTTACATGGGAATCAACATTCATACAAATAAAACAACATTTCAGGTCATCAAGATGAGCTAATGTGACTGAGTGGCAAATTAATTTTTATATTGTCGGATCTTTTGCCCAAGATTCTAACAATGTGCAGCAATTGATGATTTTTTCGTAATGAGTACTGAATTCCGTATTATTTCTCCATCTATCGTTGGTAATTTCACATTTTATATTTCAAAGCAATCTTGTTTCTTTTCTTTCCCTTCTGGCAAGTTTGAAAATGGGTGCCTATTTCAAGCACTTGAAACCTGTCGACTCTAATTTTTAATATGTATATTTTTGAAGTGAAGGAAGTTTTCAATCAAATTCCTCAATTAAGTTTATTCAGTTAAGCTTAACTCTTTAGATTATTGAGGGTACTTTTAATAACCAATAATGTTTGTAAAAAACATATTTTCAATAAAATACTTTCCAATATATTCAAATCAGACAAAGTAGCTACAAGTTTAGATGTTTTTTTCAATTTTTAAAATATTTTGGTTCATTTGAGAAATTTATAAACTTATACAATGTTTAGTACAATTTTATATTATTATTATAAATTTAAAAAGAATTTATTATTTCCATAAATAGTAAACATAAGTGTCATTGTTTCAAACTTTTGACAACTCTGGTTCTTTAAATGAACAATATTTCACATACATCTCTCTCTGTCTCTTGGAATAAGCAGTTCTATTAGGAAAAGTTTTAATTAAATTAAGCCAAACAGGACGGAAATTTTGACGGGAATATTTCAAAGACAGCTAGCGATTGATTACATTTACAGAATGCCAATTTAATGCAGAAACTAGTATTACTGTTCTAGATTAGTCCTGAGCGAAGAGTTATTTAGTAAATATTTAAATGGAAAGGAGTTTAATCTTTCGAACAATTATATGTAATAAATTAAGCTATATAGAAGTTAAAATTTAAGAAAACTTAAAACTCAAACTTCAAGTTTCTCTTCAAAATTGCAAAACAATTATTACTCATTAATAATACAAATTACGTTAAGCTAAAAAGTCAAAGTTTATATGTTTAAATAAGTTTTATTTAGAAACATTTATAGTTGACACTAAAATTAGGAAAAGTCAAAGTAAGTAATACAAAAGTTATAAATTAAGAAAACCTAAAACTCATAATCAGAGCTTCATGTTTTTTTTTTCAAATTACAAAACAATTATTAAAAAATTATACAAATAACGTTAAACTGAAAAGTTGCAGTTTATATTTTTACATAAGTTTTATTTAGAAATATTTATAGTTGTAACTAAAATTACGAAACAGTTCCATTTTTTATTTTCAAAATTGAATTAAAAAAAAGCTTTTCAAAAAAAAATCTTCAATGCTTATTTATTCATAAATGTTTTATTTACTTTAAAATAATGTTTCCATTATTATTAAGAGAAATTTTGATTTATTTATAATTAGAAAATTTTGGGGGACATCAATATAAACTTAGCTTTTCCGATTATGTGTAAGGTATTCATTAAAGTCTCTTAATGCTGCGCAAAAAAATTTTTTCTGTTGATAAAAACTAATGAATTCTTACATCATATTCAATTTTGAGTTACTTTTAATATAAGCTTTTTTTTATTAAATAAAATTTTTTAGTGAAAACATTAATTTTTAAACGTAATTTTAGTTTACGTGTACCGTATCCGTTACAGCAGATTAAAAATGAGTGATTTTGACAATTATTTACAGTTTAAAAAAATTAAGTATGTGGAGTATGGAATTATTATCATCAAAATTAAATATCAGTTAAGGAAATACATCAATATTTAAAGAAACGCCACGTATCAATATTTAATGCAAAACTAGTCACTGTATGTTTTGATATTCAAAGACCTGTGCATTTGCGCATGCTCCAGGTCTGTTCAAATGAAATTCTGTGTAATATAAGAGAAAAAAAACAATGGTTTGGTTTTTAACAGCGAGTTTTAGTTTTTGCTTTTGATGACAAACTTTTCTTTTTATTGTTCTTTTGATGTCCAAATTTGCATTTTCCTTAGTTTTTCACTATACATTTATTTAGTTAAAAAATATTTCTGTATTTGTATGCTTGAATCCTAGCTATATATTGATTTTAAATAAAATTTTTTGCTAGTTTCCTGCTCATTCTTAAACTTGAAAGTCTCACTTTTTTATTATATTAGCTACGTTCCACCTTTTCGGCTTGAAATTTCTCAAAGCAAATGTCGGGAAAATAAAATAAAAAATATGATATGCATAACTGAAAAGAAGAAAATCAAGTTTTCTCCTGCAGAAAAGAAAACTTTTATGAAAGAGTTTTACTTTACACATTGTTTGGTACAAGAAATTTGCTTATTTTCTCTTTCCTAAAAAAATAAATGAATTTTCTTAAAAACCAAGACAGATTCATTTTGCAAAAGAGTGAGCTGCCAGTTTCCCTTTATTAAATAAACTTGTTTTGAATTCAAAGGGAAATGTTAAATGGGAAGTAGAAGAGATATTTAAGTAATAGTTGGTTTCGTCTTATTTTAAAAGATTTTAGTTACATACAAAATGCACGACAAATCTTCTGCTAATTTCAAAACAATTGAAACGCTCTATGAAAAAACGTGTTACAAGACATTTAGTGTTAATTAAGAAAAAGAGATCGTCACAAAATTAGCATATGTTCAAAATATTTATTTTTGCTATGTAAATTTAATCAGGCAGAGCGTGGTCATTGCATATATATATATATATATATATATATATATATATATATATATATATATATATATATATATATATATATATATATATATATATATATATATATATATACACTGAAAGCTCTCGGGAGTGACTGCACTCTGTTCCACAATGAAATGGTCGTTAATGGAGGTTGGTCGTTTTTATTGGTTACCTTCATTGACTTCAGAATGTCATCGAATGTACATGAATTTATTCAGTGTGATTTTCTTGCTGCTGAAATACATTTTATGTTGAAATCTGACATCAGGAAAACCGGATCCATGAATAAAGTTTAGAGACATACATTTCAGCTCTAAAATAAATCATTGATAGCATCGTCTTTAGTGCACGTTGAATGCAATATGAGGTTGTAGATCTCTTTCAGAGATTTTCAAGCAGAAGTCTCAAAATGGGATCCACTCACAAATACTTTAAATACATATGAAACTCCGGTTGGATCCTAGAATATCCCAAGACGATGTTTTTAAATCTCGCCAACCAATTGTTTGAAATCTAAACTGGGTTTCCTGAAGATATTTCGGGGAGATTATTTTGAACTTCCAATCACAGTACCAAAATTCTTAAACATGATTGGTCATTTGATATGTATACCTATATAAAGTTGGTTTTTGTTAGAGAAGAGGTAAAAGGGTTTATTTTTTCGCCATTTATGCTGCTGATAATACTCGCCAAATGTGAGATATTTCAAAAAATCCCCAAAAGGTGGGCCATTCTAATATTTTACCAAAACTACTTATTTCACTTGTTTCTTTTTGTTGTTTAATATTAATTTCGTGTTTCTTTATTAGACATTTTTCACATTTGATGCAAAGACTTTCCCTGGGCACAGAGAGAGGGAGAGTATATATATATATATATATATATATATATATATATATATATATATATATATATATATATATATATATATATATATATATATATATATATATGTATATGTATCGTAAGTACCAACGATCAAACTAAGAGAAAAAAATTCTGGTAAATTTAATTTCCTTACTGTATGGTGGTAATGGCATCTCTGACAATATAAACCATAATTCTGGTTAATAAAACCAAAATATATGGTATTAAAACAATTTATTTAGTAATTTTTCCTTTTGTATGGTAATGGTTTACCCAGGGCTCGAAAAACCGCCCGTCCTCGGCGGTCAAAAATTCCCCGCCGACAACAAATTTCTCGAATCCAGCGTCCGCGCGGACGGCCATTTTCCCGTTAATGTTCGTGATACATTTTCATTTTTTGTTATCTTACAAGAGTCTAGCGCCTCACTTCTAAAATGACCCTCTGATCTCGAAATACAGCAACATACTGCGCATGGTGGAATTAACGTTTTCTCTGTCTGGGAGTACTGCAGCGGTTGAAAGGGGCTTTTCAGTAATGAACTTACAAAAAAACACATTACTTTCTGGTCTTAAACAAGAAGAGTTAAACGCCTTTATGAACATTTACCTAAACGGAAAACCTCTTTCAGATTTCTGTGCAGAAACTTCTAAATAAATCATTGGCTTGATTGTGGAACTAGCAAACGTCATATTTGATTCATTTAAAAAACGCAGTACCATTGGATAAATTGACAGATAACTTAACATTTGTTATTTAAATTATTTCATCAAGGAAATAAATTATTTCATAATAGAAATACTAGGTTTTAATATTAGTAACCTAGTATTTCTTTTATTACTGTATAATGTAATCCTAGTATTTGTAATCCTAGTATTTGTAATCCTAGTAACTACTAATTCATTGTGCAATTTATATAAATGTTTATAATAAATAAGAGAAAATTATATTTTTATTTATTTAGAAGCGATGGACTAGTTTCAAAGGAGGACGGGTACATTATTGGACAAGCCGTCCTCGGGGACGGGTAAAATTTCGGAGTTTTTTCGAGCCCTGGGTTTACCTGAATTTTTGGTTTTCAAAGCTACAGTTCTTATTACCCTAATTTAGTAAAAGATGCAAGACTAAAAAGTATATAGGACCGAATAAATGCTATATTTACATTATGTTTTAGGGTACCATGGTGAAATTACTAAACTTTTTCACATTTATCAAGTTTTCTCAAGTATAAAGTCATATTTAATTGTTAATTATTCCAAAATATTTACTTAAAGGCTTCGGTAAAAATTACTGAGATTTCTGGTATTCCCTTAGAGCCTCCTCGGTAAATTTTACCATATCCTGGTAGTTTTTAAAATTTCGATACAGCGAAATAGTATATAAATATAAATTCCCCAAATACAATTTTTCAATCAAAGCTCAAGATATCGTGATAGGTAATTGCTTTTAAATTATTAGTTGATAATAACTTATGAATTATTTTATGAACATCATTGCATAACACCAGAATCCATATTACTCCATAACCCATAGACATAATATAATCAATATTACATAATATAATTATAATACAAGTATTGCTAATTAAATTATTTTTCGCAATCGCCACATTCTAATAGCATTCTTGATATATTTAATTTCATTTTTGATTAACTCTTTGTTTCTTAAGACAAGTATTGGTTTTGAACTGCCCAGTTGTTCAATCATTCTAGTTATTAATCAATTTTCAATTTTTTTTTTTTACTAATAATTCACTTTAAAACTCAAAAATTTGATCTTCTCCTGCGTCATTCTAAAATTCCCATAAAATCATAATTTCCCCCATTTGACATCGTTTTATTAAGGTTCAAGAAAGTAAAAGAAACGTTGAAAAAAAGTAAAAATAGAGTAGAATAAAAAACAGAAATCGCTTAAAAACCGATTTTCTTTTAAATTTATAAAATGAAATAATTTTAAGTTTTCAACTTTATTTTTCAATGTAATTATATGGGAAAAATCTATAACTACACAGATGCAAATGTAAATACATAAAAATACCATCTCATATCGATGTTGGATTTCTTACACCTTTTCCGAATTATATAATATGGAAAAAAATTTTTTCAATAATCTTGCAGCTAAAATGCATAAATAATTAAATGTTAATCTCTCCGTCAGTGCTTCTAAAAATAAGGAATTTTATTTTTCCATTGGAGTATTTTGCTCGTTTTATTCCAATAAAATTGTCATTATAGTTCGGAAAAAAGGTGCCACTATGATAAAATTTTACAAACTTTTTATTTAAGGGAATCAGCAAAGTTTGAATAATTTCGGGAAAAAATCGTTTAAGATAATTGCATGGCATTTTCCAAACAGGATCCAAGCAGCAATTATATGAACAAGGTTCCACTTAGTGAATGCACGTGACTCACAAATCTTTTCACTAACGGGTAGCCATCAAAAAAGTGGTCGCGTCCCATTAAGAAAAAGAAAGAGGCTCATAGTTTTTAAAACTAAAGCTCATAGATTTTGGAACTTAAGGTTCAAGTGTAATTATGAGGCTTAACTCAAAGACGTGACATGTTATTGTTTAGAAGGTAATTAAAATTTTGGAAGTTCGTTGTGGTGAAGAACATGGTTTTTATATTTCTTAACGCTGAAATCGAGCTTAGCATTTTTTCTCACCTTGTCGTCCATTAAGTAATGAAGATAGTGTTTGCTTATTTTTGTGACTTAAGTTTAATAAATTTTTCAATTTAATTAAAATCATAAAAGTTTATGTATTGCTGTGCTCTGACTTTTCGATACATGCAACGAAATAATATAATATAAGAAAGTACAAATTTAAAAATATATATATAGTACTCACATTCCTTGTTGAAAACTATTATTTATATATTTTGTGCCTTTCTTCTTAGTTCAGAGTAGATTTTAATTTTAAAATTCTGCAGTATAGAAATAAAATGAACAAACTGTTTCTAAAATCTTAAAAAAATAAGATTTAGATAAGAAGAAAGCACTTTATTATAATTATAATTATGCAAATTATATAAAATATATAATTTGAGTTATACATTGTATACGTGATATTTATTGTTTTACACATTTTGATTTACTCATCGTAAAAAAATAAAAAATGAAATATTTGTTAGATTAGTTTTTCTATTAGTAAAACCAGTGCTTTAAAGGGAGAAAGCTTCCTTTTCGAGAAAAGTGTCTGATTTCTTACTTTGCTATGTTATATGTGATACTATTCCTCTTGATTTGAATAATTTTTATCAGTTTTTACATCGTTAGAAATTTCTTGAAAAATTGGTTAAATAACAATTCATATAATAGTTATTTTTCCACATAGAAACAAAGCAGACAAATAACCATAAATAAGATGTTATTAAAACTGTTGACCGTGAGAAAAACGTTTACTAACTGCTTTCACCTAATACGGCTAAATAACCTGAATTTCTTCTCACCAGCTTGGCCCACCTAATGAAGCGACTAAGTGCCTTGCAGATGGGTACATATTATAACCTGGAGGGTTAATCTATCTATCTCTTGATCCACAAGACGGGGATTCGAATCCCAGCTTTGATACTACAATGTTTCATCCTTTCCCTTCAACACACAAAGAGTTTTCAGCGTCCTGCTCTCCCCAATTTGTTGCTCTGGGATATTAGAATACGATACTCTCATTCACGCATAGATGGCAGCACCATAGAGCTGCTAAACTGTCTCATATCTCCAGTTGAATTTCTTTCTCACGGTTTTGAAATTATTATAGTTTTAAATAGTTGAAAAGCCGTATAATTTCATATTTATTTTTAAAAGAAAACATACTAGTTTTAAACGGTTTCGAAACTGTAAAGGAAGAAAAAAAATTATTGCAGTAAACTTGGATGGAAAGCTGGATTGAGAGATATGTACCGGTTAGTTTACCATATTTTAAGAGTGAAAATTGTAACATTGCACTGTTTGCCGAATGATTTTCTTTTGGTGTTTTCCTCCAGTCCTAGCGCGATCTTCCTACAATGAGAACAACTTCCTGACAACCATACCAACAGTTTTGCTTCTTTTCGTCGCTTTATTCTCTATCGTGTGACTTTCATCCTAGTTTCACCATTTTCGTTAACAATTTCCCACAATGCACTGCGGGGAGGTTTTGAGTTAAGGAAACATTTACGCCATATATTTGATAATTCCCGTTTTGTCACAAATCACGTTATTTCGATATGAAATAATTCTCAAAATTAATGAAATGTTCCTCTAAGATTGCTGAAACGTTAGATTTTTAGTTTTATTTTAGAGTCAGAGTTTTATTTCTGAGAGTGTTCTATTTTATGCTCGTTGGAGATGTATTACTAGGTTCGGTACAAAACTGTATTTTTTTTCAAGCAATACTGCCTTTTAAAATTGTTTTTTATTGATGTTATTTTCCCTAAAGGATACTTTTTCGCCTACTATGTACCTATCCTGCTTTAAGTAAAATAAAGTAAAAATATCTGTTATAATATTGAATAAATCAATTAAAGGTAGTTAAGATCTGTTTTTCTCAAGGCACTTTAAAGTTTCGAAAGTAATAATGTGTCTCCAAATACAAGCGTTGACTTTCTTACCCGCCGAAGAGCAGCATGTATAATCTCTGCGAATCCATTTAATCTGTTTGAAGAAATAATTGATTCAGATTCTGAATTCGCTTATAACTGTAATTATGTAGTGAGTGCTGGATTTTGTGTACGAACATAACTTCTTTCAATTATCTTAAAAAAATATTGTCTAACTACACTGACCGACAAAATTTAAATTTTGTCTGCTAATAAATAAGCCTAAAACTGAATACTATGAAACATTTTGTTTTGGTTCTTATTGCTAAGGTTTTGTCATAAAACGGGAGAAATCTTTCGCCATTACGAATTTAAAAAATTAATTTCTAAATAATATTAGTTTTATTTAATTTCCATAATTCAAACCAATTTAAAATATCATTTAAATGATTTTTTGCTGTATTTTGCTTCAGTTGCATTTCTTCTTTTTGTTCAGCAATAGTTTGCAAGTATATTTGAAATCAATTTTCCTTGATGTGTAATTCATTTTCAAATGTTGAAATATCTAGTATTGTCTCGCAGGTATATCCCAAGAATTTCAAGAAAAAAAAATTCAAAATGTGAATCTAGAAATTGTACTTTAAGGCACGCGTTACATTCGTGAGCAAACGTTACCAACTGGCTGCCTGCGGGCCATATCCGTCCCGGAATTTAAAATATATTAGTTGTAATTTTTTTGCAGACAATTTTCGTAAAAAATCTGTATGGGATTAAAATACTTTTCTTTCGTTAAAAAAAACTAATTCCTTCGTTCCTATGAAATTTAACATACCAAAGGTACAAAAAAATTTATTTCTCAGGTAAAAATCCACTTCTTATTCTAATTTGTAATTCAATACTTTTGTTTTGTACAACTTGATAAAAGTCTGACAGTAATATTTAATGTTCCTTCAAACATAAAAAATAGTCCTATATAAAATTTTGATGGAGTTAAGAAATCAGTTCTCAGCTTTGCTATTGGTCAAAATTTTAGATTATTTTTATAGTAAAAAATATAGCAAAAAATAGCAAATAATATTTTAACACATTTGTTTATGTGTATTTTCTTAAAATATAAAAAAAAATCAAAGCCCGATAAACTACTTAAAGGGTCATATTAGGCTTTAGAATAAAAATATGATGAGATACCGCTTTATTTAAATCTTTTTGACTAAATCACTGTAGATCAGTGTTATTAAAAACAAGATGATTGTAAGTAAATTATAGAACTTTTATGTTTTAAAATTTGCTATTTTACATAAGAACAAGAGTTACAATAACCTAGCAAGATTATTTTCTCAGTACTTTAATAAAAAAAAACGAAACCTGATAAAAAAAACTTTAGTAAACATATTATACTTCAGAATTTAAGAAAATTGATTATAAACAGCCCCATTAATATCTTTTTAACAAAACCACTGACGATAAGTGTTATTAAAAAACGAATTGAATTTTAATGTTTCAAAGTTGGCTACTTTACATAAGCAGAAGATCAGCAGTATCCTAACAATATTATTTTCTCTGTCTTTAAATACAAATAAATGTTTCATACATGCTTTAGAATAAAAAAATATGAACACATTATTCTAATTTCTTATCAAAATATCATATCAAATAGAATGAACATAAATTGATTTAAGTCCTAGAATAAGCCATTTCTGCTATTTTAAGCAATTCAAAATAACTCTCATAACATATAAATAGCAGTATCAGTAAAATATGAGAGCATTATCTAGTAAATGCATAGCACGAATACACATTTCATCATCGATATTGACTAAGGATTTAAAATAATGAATAATATAAAGAGATCCTGCCTAGGTTGAATGAAGACGCTATCAGAAATCTATATTTGTATCATTCAATGATCCGTGGAAACACTATATATATTTCATAACGTATACATACATTTTAGTTTAAATTTAAAAATAAATCCAACCAATTTTAGATGCCATTCTAAAAATTCTAAAATACATAGACGTTTTTTGTTCTCTATAATCGAAACTAGTTATGGATAAAATGTTTGCAAAGAGCTTTAAAACCTGAATAAATAATTGAGTTAGGAAAAAGAGGAAATATTTGGTTTAAATTTATAATTTGAAATAAACATTTTTAAACATTTTCCAGCTATTCTTTCTTAAAAACAATAAATTTATTTTATGTAGGAAATAAAGTACACAATACTTTTTAAAGGTATTTTAAAGTGTTAACTTTAAATTAGTTAGCTGGGATAGGTTGAAATGTCAGATTACGAAATTTAAAAATAATCCGACACATTTGCGAAATTTTGAAACATAAACAATAGGCAGAATATGTGGAACATAATTGTTAAAATAATATAAGTTAGTCTAATAAATAAAATAAGTTGATCTAACGAGCTAATCTTCACTCTCAAAGACTCAATTTTGATGGATCAAAGACGTGAGCTCAAATAAGCTTTTTAATTAGCTCAATCAATGTTTAAAGTAACGAAATCAGACACAAAAACACATCTTTTCTGAATAAACATACTCTCTTCGACGGATTTAAATTTTTGATTCCCAAAATATAGGGGATAGCCACAATCTAGGAAATATTGTTTGACCATTATAATATTCAAATATTGTCTGACTATTACTCAAATAGTGTCTGACCATTAGTTTAGTCAGGAAAGCGATCCTAAGTTTTGACCATCTTAGATGGTCAAAAATAAACAAAACAAAAGTAAAATTAACCTTACTAACTAACCTACAAACTAACTGAACAAAGGTAAAATTGACCCTAGGTTAATTTTACTTTTTGTGCATTTCGCCATATCTGGAGTATTTTCGAAGTGAATTGAAAAATTTTTGGACACAATTACATTGTTCATTTATTCAAAAAAAAGTCAAATAAAAAAAATTAGTAAATATTTATACATTTTTTTTAATAATTGTCGAAAAATTTAGTATTGTGAAGTATAGCTTGACAAACATTAACTTTACTACTATGCTGAGTAATATAGTACATTATCTTTGTTTTACAAAGATTTTCTAATATTACGTATTAGTTTCGGTCCCTTTAAATTAGTCATGAGGTTTCAATATCAGTAACAAACTGACGCAAATACATAACAGTTACAAAAACCGGATAAATCAAGTATCAGATACAAATTAGTTTTTAATATAGTTAAAAATTAAAATTGTTGGTAAAAATTTCTATTGCTTCTATGGGAGCTAAAATTTAATATTTACTTTTAAGCATTTATTTAATTTTAATTCGCTTAAATTACAAACTTAAAATTGTTTTGGTTGTAAAATAAGACGAAGTTAATTTAAATCAAATACAAAATTGTAAATATTTTGACAAAAAATTAACAAATTTAAAATATATTCTTTATCGTTACGAAAATAACTTCGTACAAGTTAGTACTTTCAATGATGTTTCAAAAGTACAATAAATCCACAGATATAACTGTACACAAGTGCGCATATTAATAACTACTGAAAAATGAATTAAATGTGTTAGCGGACAAAAAAATTCAGGGTAAGTATTATATACAATCGGGTAATTGATATAATATAATTATGAATAATAGTAATAGTAAAAATTATTATTATAAAAATTTATAATTATAAATAATTAACATTATAAATAATCATAATTGCAAATGCAAGTAACTAATATACATTGCAATTTTTAATGTTTAAATTATTTTTTATCAATTTTTACATGTTTAATTAGATGTATATCCTAGTACAATTATTTAAAAATTATTGATTTCAATTGCTATTTATAAATACCTTTGTGTAAATAAATCATTCAAAAGTACCATACATTCATTACACATGTATTTCTTTTAAGAATTAATATAATATGGTGGTTCTGATATGTATTTATTTAGTTGATAATTTTTAACATTTATTTTTTCAGTTTATAATGGCTACTAAAGTATTTTTGTATTTTATAATATAATTTCAAAAAGCATTAACATCGGGTTTAAGTAATCCTTACTTTGTAATACTTAGACATATGTTTATTTTCGTTTAATAATGCACTAAAATTTAGAAAGCAACGAATACATTTTATATGAATCTGGGAATCTACTATTCTATGTATTATGTAATATTCAACGAATCATATTATATTCTTTGAAATATAAAACATTTTATGATTTATATAATATTTACTGTGAATTATATAATATTTTCTGTGAATTATATAATATTTTAGATAAATTATATAATTCACTTCTATGAATATTTTCAATGCCGAAAAATACCTTTAGTTTTGAGATATTTATATATATCAGTTGAAATTTATGCATTGTTAATTGTTTACATTTATGCATAGTTAATATTTGCTGTATATATTATTTGCAGTATAAACATTATAAGAAACTCAAAATTAAAATAATAGTTTTAAGCCAGTGTTACAGAATGTATAACAGTATATACAATGGCTTAATTGGATCCGAGTTACCTTTGTATCAAGCTATATGAACAAAATAATATGTTTTATTCTTCAAAATTTAAATTATTGAGTTAAATTGTTGAAAATTGAAATCGAAAAGTGAATTCCCTGTTTTGTGAAACATAAAAGTTGATAGACTCGAAGTACAGTTCACTCAGTAGAACTTTAGTGTTTCTGTACAGAAATGGTATTGCGTAGAACCACCTGAAATAATTCCAGAGTATGCAATCCTCCAAGAAAACAATACTACCAATTTCTTTTAATTGCTCCAATGCCACGGATGACAATTTATTTCTCTCAGTTAAATTAATTCTAAGAGGTCAAACTGGACTTGACGGAATAAAAACCAAAACATACTCTTAGGTCCAGTAAGGATGACCTTTAATCAAACTTTTATTTTTCAAACAGATGTAGATATTAAAATAATTACATCTTAGACGAATAAAAAAGACAGTACTATAAGCATCATCACAATACTATTAAAATTTGTTTTCAAATACAACACCAGAAAACTTTCCACGTATTATTCCATTATCTTTCAGGAAATTCAGGATATATCATATTTCACCAATTCTTACTATGAAAATATATTAGTCTTAAGAAATTATTTGACTGATATGATCATCTTTTTAAATTTATCTGATTTGAGAAAATACTGAGTTTTTGAATATTTCAACTTTTCGTTTAGGTGCAAGTATCAAAGAATTAATAATTTATTTTTTAAATGGAAATTCAATTTATACATTATTTTTCGACGAATCCCTAAACGAAAGAATTCATCAAAACTCCTATTTAAATTCGAACGAAAAAATTAATTTTACGAACATATTAAATTCTACAGATTCTTAAATAAAATATAAAAAAAGGTGCTTTTATGTTCCGACCGATCAAAGAAAAAGAAATAATTATCTCTAAGTATCTTCATTAAGCGACAAAAATCGTATAATTAACCGAACTAAGCCGACGACTCAATTTGCTTAAATTAACGTCCCGGCAAGGGTTCTAGGAAAATTAAAAGACGAAACCGTATTCCATTTCTTCTAAAAGAATGTCATACGCATTGTGCAGGTGAAAAATACGGGACACATTCTTCGCCTTTGAGTCACCACAGAATTTAATTTTTCTTTTTCGAGAAAATGAAGAGAAAGAATATTCATTACAGAGCTCTATTAGAGCTCTTATGGATATCTTAATTTCGGATACACATAATTTTCTTCTTAATCCAGGGAATATCTTTCATCTGGGGAGACCAATATAACTTTCAGTTTAATAACTGCGACATTTTTTGGAAACCAATTTTTTATGAACTTGCCGTTTGCTAAAGATGTTAGCGTTAATTAGAAACGCGGTGTTTTGAGTTTTTTAAGAAACTTTTTATTTAACTTTTTACTCGGAAAAGTTAGAAGTTAAATTAAGCGGTGCTTGAATAATTCTTTTTTCTCTTCTTTTTATAGCGAAATGATGAAACGTTATTTTTTCTTTTAAATGGCGAAGCGCATTTATTATATATTCTCTAAAAATATAAATAGAATTAAAAAAAACAATTTAAAATTTTCAATCATCTAAAAATGTTCAAATTTCTTATTTCTCATTGATAGATAAAAACGAGAACCTTTGGTAAAAATTTCCAAATTTTTCGATGTTCCTTTAGAACCAGAAACACGGTAAATTTTACCATATTTTAGTACTCTTGACCATAATTTTTCCCAGTGTAATTCAACATATATATTTATGAAAGTCTTTTTTAATTTAAATCATTTCACCTGAAACGACTAGTTACTTACGACTTATTATTTACACGACTATTATATGCACGACTTGTAATTTATGACTTATTTTTTACAGTATGCAGTTTTAATAATTGTATCTTTGATAGTAGTTACTTTTAAAATCATTTTTCTACACTTTTTTTCTACACGTTATTCTTTTCAAGTAAGAAAAAGAAATAAGTTCTGGATACTTTTTCTCATACAACGAGACTCTTGTATTTGAAATTTAACAAAAACAATTTCTGACATTTCAACCAAGTACAATTGGCGATAGAAACAAATATTAGTTCCATTGATTCAGAGTTCACACCAATTGTAAGCTTTTATTTCTTACTCAATACAATCCATACATCCACAATAAAGTCTATCGCCCCTTGGTCAAAACCACATGCTCGCCAAAGCAATTCGTTGCAAGGTTATAAATCCATATTTCTGCGCCATACCCTTGTCTTATACTAAAGAAGAAATATAGAACACTTGATGACTTTTTAATGACGATACTTTATGCCCAATCAACCGTTAAAAAAGGAGGAATTTTGTGAAGCTTTCAAGAAGAAAAGAGAAAGGTTATTTGTTCCAATTTTCCTAGTCCATAATAGAACGTTCTTTCAAAAATTTTGTTTCTTTTCTTTTCATTTTGTAGGGCCTACACTCCTCCTGTCTACCTTTCTCAGATAGATTATGTCTTATTTTGTCTGCTGTTATGTGTTTTACTGTTAGGAGGATTATTTTACTCCCCAAAAAGAAGGCAGGATCTAAGACTAAGTACCAAATCATTCTTTTTTCTGCCAAGTTGGTCTTTTTTTCATTTTATGATTTCCAGTTGAGTTGGCGGATTATTTTTGGGACACTTTTTTCTCCTTGACAAAATTTTCACATGATGAGGGGTATTTGCCTAAGAACCAGAAAGATTATTTTGGTATCCAGGAAAATCAACTAGCTGTAAATATGCTGTTTCTTAAAAATTCGCGTATTATTTAGAAGATGAAATAATAAATATTTAGAAAGATAAAAACAATTTTGAAATATTCAAAATAATAAAAAAGTTAGTTGGGGAAAAGCATGAAGATAATGTGGTCCATTTTGAAAGAATAAAAGTTTGAATCTTTCATGCATGTATGAGTACAAACTCTTATTTTCATCTAATGACCTTTAAAATACTTGGCATTCATTTATGCCAAAAATTATCGCGAAAAATTAAAAGTATACTAAACTAGAAAATATTTTTTTGCGCATCATTTATTTGCCCTTTCATTATATTTTTATTAATTTAATAAATAACTTATTATTTTTTTAATTATTAGTTTCAGGTTTTTTATTGTTTATTTATCGTGTTGGATTTACTGACTATTTTTAGAATGAAAGTTTTGCTTACACAACTTTCACATGATGAGAGGTATTTGATTCGAAAACAGAAAGATAATTTTGGTATCCGGAAAAATCAGCAAGTTGTAAATTTTTATGTTAAATCTTCAGAAGCTCACATATTGCTTCCTAGATAAAATAATCAGTGGTTATAAAAATATTAGCATATTTCGGACGAACGGGCACTGTTTTTTTTAAATGAATAATTGACAGTTAGTTCGAAAAGGTGCAATGAATGGTGCTTTATTGAATCCCATTATAAGAGAAAAATTGTTTACATTTGTAATACAAACACAACTCCATTAATGGAAAATCATACATTGTTACATGCATTTTTACATTATTACATTATTACAAAATATTGTTTTTACATAATGATCTTTGAAATATTCGATATTTATTTATGGAGAACAATATCGAGATTAAAACAGAAATTAACTGAGGAGACCATAAGCAACTCATCCTTATACGATATCTACTATAGATTATCTCTTTTCGAACTCATCGATTCATATATAAAAACAAAATATTCCAAATTATTTATATTGTTTTGTTTTAAATATAAAAGATATTTAATTTATTTATTATTGATTATTTTATTTCTAGAGCAATAGGTGAACTTTAAATATTTAAAACCAATTAGAGTAAAATTTTTAAATGACTAATTTGCCAAGTGTAGAATTTGTTTGGTATATTCAAAACAATTCAACATATTTTGAATTTTAAAAATATTCGTCAAAATTTTACAAGTATACGTCAATGTTATCTAAATTACTAGTTTAATGTAATGATTCTTCGATGATCACAAATAGATTTTATGCTCTGCGATTCATACCTAATGATAAAAATTATGTTATCTAAATGATAAAACTATTAATGAATATAAAGATGATCGAAATATTACTGACACTTACAGGTCACGTCTTCAAAATTAGAGTACGTTAGTTTAAAAAAAGAATCTCCTATATTTATTATTAGAAAGCCTATTTAAAAAATAATATTTTAAATAAAACTCGCATGCAACTCCCATATTAAGGAAAAATCTTGTTTTCAGTTGTAGAATGAAACGATCAAATATTGCGCATTTTAAGATCTTAGGGTAATAAAGGGATAATTTACATTGGATATTCTAAAAAGTGATACTTTAAATTGCTGTCTAACCTTATTTCTCTTTTATGACCTTATTGACTCTTTTTTGTCGTGATGCAACAAATTGCATCACAAGTTTAGGCAGAATAGATAGCAAACGCTATCATAGATGACGGAGTGCTTTTAACGACTACAGCGTTAACTTATTTTGCTAGTGAAAGAAATTTCTATTTGATAGAATAAAAACATCATATGCATAGAAATCCTTGCTATTTTCATAATTAACGCACTTTCGAAACATTTTTTTTAAATATTACCTATCTATTCATAAACAGTGAAAAAAATAGATGCTCATATCTCAATAAAATTTCTTCATTTTTCACGAAGCCATTTTCTGGTATATGCTTGCTCCGAACGAACATTTTGCCAAAAATATTTTTGACGAAATGCCACCACTTTTTTGAGGAAATTGATTTCAGCAAAAAGATAAAAACAATCTTTCATCAATCCTTTTTATTTATTTTAACAAAGAAGGGTACGGGTGGCATTAATCAGTTTCTTTGTGGGCGCCATATAGGTCAATCAATGTCACCCCAACAACACAAGGACAAATAAAACGGAGAGATAAATTATATTTATGCCCAAAGCGGGTTTCTAATCCCAGGCATGAGGTTAAATCCTTGACCAACATTTAGTCCGGCATCTGTCGTCTTTTTAGCTTCAAACGTCTAGTCTTCCTTCTAGTTAACTATCTCCCACAATGCACTGCAATGGGGTTCCAAGTTTAAGAAGCATTTCTGTCAGATGTTTTTTGAGAGTTCGCGTTTCATCACAAATCAAGTAACTTTAATTTAATCTGGGACCTTATTGAATATTTGGCAAAATTAATTCTAGAATCAGGTGAGGCGGATAAACGCATTGAGAAGATAAAACACTTGTTATTATCGAGGGTTCAAGTTATATATATATATATATATATATATATATATATATATATATATATATATATATATATATATAAATTCAAAATAAAGATAAACAAAGAAAAATTATAGACATATGAAAAAAAAAGGGGGGGGGAATAATAAGTAGAAAAAACAACAGTTTAAAAAAAAATTAAGTAAATTTTTTTTAAACTGTTGTTTTTTCTACTTATTATTCCCCCCCCTTTTTCATATGTCTATAATTTTTCTTTGTTTTATCTTCATTTTGAACTTATCTAATGTGCTCTGTTTACTTGCAGCTTATGCGCAATAAATGAAACTTATTGTTTTTCTTAACTTCCTCCGTGTTTTCTTGTATTTATTTATTTATATATATATATATATATATATATATATATATATATATATATATATATATTATATATATATATATATATATATATATATATATATATATATATATATATATATATATATATATATATATATATATATATATATATATATATATATATATATATATATATATATATATATGTATATATATATATATATATATATATATATATATATATATATATATATATATATATATCATATTATTGTTTTATATTTTTAAAAATTATAGCATTAACTTTATGTAAAAAAAATTGAAATACTCAAATCTTCCTAAATTTTTATATGCTATCATTTTTGAAAACGTGCTTGAAAAGCAAATGACCAAACAAAAATGGATTTGGGAAAATGCCAAACCATGCTCCGATTTTACTGAGAAAGCTGATATATTTCTACAAACAAAACACACAAAAATAAATCCATATTTTTGCAAAAGAAAATGCATCTAGCGCAAAATATTTGAATTTTAAATTTTTATACTCTTCACATTTGATTTACGCAAATAATCCTACGCATTTAACTGGAACACATCCAATCGAACATAGCATTTTTTTCCTGATTGTTTAATATTGCCTGCAGGGACGTTTTGAAATGTTATTCACTTTATGGCAAATGATTATGCTAATTCAACATATTCATAAGAGAAATGTGATGATACGCCTACTGAATCCATTTCTTTTATATCTGTTATTTATCAATCTTTTCTTAAATTTTTATTTTCTGAATGCATAAAAAAATCTACCAATTTTAATGAAAAATTAAAATAACTATTTTCGTCGAGTGTAAGGATATGGAAAAATTTTAATCAAAGACTATTTTAATGAAGTAAAATAAATAATTCAATGCAATAGAATATGAAAAATATATCCTCTAAAAATTTCAGGCTGAATACAGAGCATGTGTTTTCAGTTCTGAGTGAAATTCTATGTTTATCACAAAAATTTATGTAAATACATATCGTGATATTGAATAAATTTAATATTTTATACAATAATGAATATTATTAATGATGTTTATGATAGGCTGATGCATTTATATATTTTCCAAAATATTTTCAACATAGATATGGAAGTGCTTGCTTATAAAGAAATTTTAATCGATGATATACATTTTAAAAGTTTTAAAAAAATATTTGTCTTGATTAAATCATTGTTCATTTTATTAAGTTTTGAATAATATTTAATTCATTTATAATTTAATTAATTTGTAATATTATTAAAATTACATTTTAATTTTCTTATAAAAGATTTCTTGTTGGGGTATGAAATTATTTAAAATTTTATGTTGCCTCAGAAAAGTAAAAATATTTATTCATAATTAATGTAATTTACATATTTACCATTAAATACATTAAAGAAAAATGCATGCGTCAATAATTTTACCACTTCATTTTAAAAAAAAATATTAATAGAGAACAGTTGGTGTTAGTAAAGAATTTTGATTAATGCTAAAAAAAATTGAGAGATTTAACTAATTTATAGTATTTTTTAATATATTTTACCACAAAAAATATGCGTTGATGTATTAAATTCATTATAGACTTATATTATATCAACACATTAAAATGCTTTAAAAAACGCAAAACTATTTTTTTTTAAATTTATAATAATAAATAGTTTATTGTATAATAAATTAGAGAAATAAAATGCATTTTTGATGGTTTCGATCAGAAAGGTTCTGGCTTCAAATCCCGGGTAAGGCATGGAGGTTCTTTCTATCTCTGAACTATCTGTCCTTTCTGTGGGAGCAACGTTGGCCCACCTAATATTGTGACCGACCCTGAAAGAGTGGTCAATAAATCTGCCCTTCAGATGCCTGTCAGACGAAAGGTCATTTTCCAGGTAGGCATTGGGATAAAAACATGTGTATCTTATATACTTACTGTGCTTACAATAGTACAATATATGATGCATTTTTAGTACAATATATGTTGATATTAATGTTTACATTTATTGAGTTTTCTTTAATGTTTGATCAATAAATATTTTGATGAATATCAAATTCGGAGAAACATTACACCATAGTTTTAACAGTGCACATGTTTAACAGTAAATAAATTATTCGAACCATTCGAAAGAATTTATCACATTGCTGATACTATCGTGTACTAATATTAAGTTTTAAAAATAATAGTACCAATATGATTACGCAGTATTTATTGTTGTAGAACAGTGGATATTTTCAAATTTTTGAGGTAAAATTAATTTCTGAAAAAATATCCTTTTTTGTAGCAATATTGTATTTCTTTTCATCTCTTTTTCTACATTCTATAGTTACTCTTATCCAAGTTTATTATAATTGAATTTTATTTAAAAAGTTATGCATTACTTACTTTAATAGGCTTACATAAAATATATAATAAACATGCATATATTTCGTGAGAGGTATTATCTGTACGACTATTTCAATATATTAGTCTTGGATTCACAACCCGTTGAACAACAATTTAATCTTTATACTTAAAGTTCGCATGCCTGAATCATTGTTTCATTTATTTTGTGCACAAAGCAATAGCGGAATGAATAATATTAAACTTAAAATTAAATACAGCAGTTAAGAAAACTTAGACAAAGAATAAAACAGTTGTCTTGTTTAGTGAAATGATTTTATGCTATTTTCTGTACTATATTAAATATGCTTACTGAAATTCACAAAATTCCCATAGAATATTTCAATGGATTTGTCTTTTATTCTTAAATATTTTTTTTATTTCATAAACTGATCAAACGAGTGCGAAAGGTATTCTATGTTAAATGATCCAAGTTTTCCTCCAGAATTCACGAATAATTTCCTGCCATTGATAAACAAATGATTTGGAAAGCATTTTAGATAGTCTGAAGTTGAAATGACTCACTTTTATTCTAACGTGAATCTAGAATAAAATAAAACTGCTCAAATTTTGTAGTGATACATGTGCACCTCCATAGAGGTTTCAGCTCATGCTTTACCAATCTTAATTATTTTAACAAAATTAATTATTCATATAATATTAATTCAATTGTTAATTAATCATTTATTCATATAATATTAATTCAATTGTTAATTAATCATTTATTCATATAATATTAATTCAATTGCTCGCAATGCATCTACATAGGCCTCATCATGAATCAGTTTCGTATTCCGACGATATGAATTGAAACTCCACAGTGGAGGAAAAATTAGAAAGATGTCATTTTTTTGGACTATTTAAGGAACAAATTTCTTGCTTATGGTAACCCGTGTGGAGGCCTTCTCTCTTCTAGGTGATAGTGAATAGATAGGTTTTTTCATCTTTAGTTAAACGTCCGTTTCTGGTTTTTTACATTAGTTTTTCCTCTATTTATTTTGCTTATTTTCCTTCATTTTCTCGTATTTCTACGTCAGACTTAGTTTGCTTGACCACCTTATTTCCCTTTTATTTGCAATACCATAAATACTTAACACTGTTAAATCGCCTTGATTCTTTCACTATTAATCTCTGAATTAAATCAGCTAATTCAACATTATCATAAGTGTAAAGCTGCTACTTTGCATGAAATAATCCATTCTTGTTATCAATTACATTTCAGAAAAAAAAATCTCACATTTCATATTATTTTGGTATTTTTGTAATATGCACTTCTCTACACTACAAACAATTACTGTAAAAAGTACTGGCACTCAAAGTGCAGCATCCATAAAATCAATCGTACTGTTGAATTCATCTTTACTGTAAACTTTTATATCGTAATTTTTACAGTTATATTTATTTACTTCCAGATAATTCAGAGATTTGATGGTAAATATTACTGAGAAAAAACTTAATATTTAATTTTTTTGTTTCATAAAATGTTACGGAAAAATTTATTTTTCTCCTTAAATGCTGATTTTCTTATCGTAATTTGATCCGAAATTATTTACAATTTGATCATTTCTTGCTGGAGGACGTGATTGTGTAACTATTTCACCGTAATAAAAAAATTACAAATTTATGAATAAGATCTAATATTTCGAACAAATGAACATTTTTATCTACTTCTATAGTGCTTTTTCACTTAATAACGTTTTGTAATTACTATATTTTGCTGTATAACTAAAAATTTCAGAGCATGATCCAATATTTTATAAAACTACTGTGTTTATATAATATAATTCTCTGTAGCTTTGTCGTTTGGTGAAGTATTTGTACAGCAATAATAGAACGTGCTGTTATAAATTTATCTATGAATTCTCAGTTCTCTAAAGCAAACACAATTCATGCTACTATTTTTTTTAAATAAATCACTTTACTGATAACTAGAGAAATATTAAATATTAAAAGCGGTATTTTTCGTATACATGGTGTCTCACAATATCTGGTCAGAAACTGAATCACTACCAGTTTATTAATTTTAGAATTAAATATAAAATATTTCATTAATTTTAAAATTTTTAATTGCAATTGATTTTAGAACTTTTCTTATTTTATATTTTTATTAAAAAATTTGATAAAAATATTTATTATATGATTATTGCTTTTATTAATTTTTCCTAATTATTATTAATTTGATTTTTCCTTTTATTATCATTTATTTATTATTAATTATATTTTACCTTTTATTTTATTTTATTTATTACTAATTATATTTAAACTTTTATTATCTTTTTTATTAATTTTAAAATTAAATTATCTAAATAAATATTAAGAAAAATCTTTAAAATATCTGTCATAATTATTTCCATAATACATAATTAGGAAGGCGACAAAATATAAATAAGACATGGAATAACTTTGCAGACTCTTTACAATATATTTCATCATCAAGAATCTTGATTTAAAGCTATCTAATCCACTTCAGTCAACTCAACTAACAGATATTACATTTACTACTTTCCTCAAAGATTAAATAATTAATTTCAAGTAAAATTCTGAAATTATATTTCGGAAGAGCTTTTAAAATTCTGTCAACACCATTTTTCTAAATAAATATCTAATTAAAGAAGCATGAACTATTTGTGTAAAATTCTCGAATATTTCCCAAGTTTTCCCCTCATCAACTAAGTCGATTCTAATTCGTCTAATGAAAGTCATGTTAGCCATCGGATAATCAAATAACCGAAGAACTAAGTTCTCAATTGCAATACTCGAGAGAGGATACTTAACGCAACTTCCTCCCTGATTCGATTTCGTGTTTATCTTCCGCGAATCAAACAATTGTTTCGAAACTAAAGTAAATTTTATGCGTTTCACTAAATTAAGGGCAAAATGCAGTTTTAGAGTTGCGTATAAATTATTTACTCGTTACTCAAAGGTATTACTTGATACTATACAAATAATCTCTTTGAAAAGTGTTATATTTTAATTAAATTGTTCTTTTAGTATAATAATTAATGCATTATTTTCTTTAATTTTAAGCTTAAATTTTATTTTACCTTTTATTATCCTTTATTTATTATTAATTATATTTTATCTTTTATTATCTTTTTTTTATTCATTTTAGAATTAAATTGTCTAAATAAATATTAAGAAAAATATTTAAAATTTCTGTTATAATTATTTCTGTAATACTTAATTAGGAAGGTGATAAAATATAAATAAGACATGGAATAACTTTGCAGACTCTTTAGAATATATTTCATCATCAAGAATCTTGATTTAAATCTATCTATTCCACTTCAGTCAACTCAACTGACAGATATTACATTTACTACTTTCCTCAAAGATTAAATAATTAACTTCAAATAAAATTCTGAAAATATATTTCGGAAGAGCTTTTAAAATTCTGTCAACACCATTTTTCTAAATAAATATCTAATTAATGAAGCATGAACTATTTGTGTAAAATTCTCGAATATTTCCCAAGTTTTCCCCTCATCATCTAAGTCGATTCTAATTCGTCTAATGAAAGTCATGTTAGCCATCGGATAATCAAATAACCGAAGAACTAAGTTCTCAATTGCAATACTCGAGAGAGGATACTTAACGCAACTTCCTCCCTGATTCGATTGCGTGTTTATCTTCCGCGATTCAAACAATTGTTTCGAAACTAAAGTAAATTTTATGCGTTTCACTAAATTAAGGACAAAATGTAGTTTTAGAGTTGCGTATAAATTATTTACTCATTACTCAAAAGTATTACTTGATACTATACAAATAATTTCTTTAAAAAGTGATTTAATTAAAAATTAAAAACATTTAATTAAAACATTTAATTAACAATTTAATTAAAAACATTTTAATTAAATTGTTTTTTTTTTTTAGTATAATAAATAATGCATTATTTTCTTTAATTTTAAACTTACATTTTTTTACTTACGCATGACCACCTTTATAACTGCACTCTAACTTTTACGAACTAGTTAAGACAATTTTCAGAGGAAATAAGATTAATTGAATTCATTTGCGGATGGCTGATGTAATTTTATTTTACTGAAGCTAGTTTTGTTATTGTAGCAAATGTTAATTGTTTAAAAAGTTCAAACTTCTATGATTTAAAGGTAAAAAAAAATGATATTTTTAAAAACCACGTTTTTGCAGTGGGGAATAATAATTAAAAAACAAAAAACGTGGGGTGCATGAAATACATAACAGTAACAGTATGCGTGCTCATGAGAATATGTGCATGTATATCCGAAATTGTATCTGAATGTGGATGTGCATGTGGAATATGTTTGTGTATATGCATATGTATGTGGATGTATAGGTGGATGTGGATGTGGTTGTGCATGTGTATGAGTAGGAAAATGTGTATATGTATGTGAATATTTCTGTTATGTATTTCATGCCCCCACGTTTTTCGATTTTCAAATTTTTGTTTTTTAATTATTATTTTCCACTACAAAAACGTGGTTTTCAAAAATATATTTTTTTTTTTTTTGTACTCACTTCCAAAATCTCAATTTTTTCACTCACTGTACACAAAACTTTTCAACTGACATGTGACACTAATTTGAAATAATCGAATCGACAACAAAAGACAATCGCGAAAATATAATTTTTTCTTTAATTTTAATTTTATTTTACTTTGCACGTCTTTTTTCTCTTCATTTTCATCTAACTTTTACGAACTAGTTAAGACAATTTTCAGAGGAATTAAGATTAACTGAATTCATTTGCGGATGGCTGATGTAATTTTATTTTTCTGAAGCTAGTTTTGTTATTGTAGCAAATGTTAATTGTTTAAAAAGTTCAAACGCCTATGATTTAAAGGTAAGAAAGAAAAATGATATTTTTAAAAACCTCGTTTTTGCAGTGGAGAATAATAATTAAAAAACAAAAAACGTGGGGTGCATGAAATACATAACAGTAACAGTATGCGTGCTCCTGAGAATATGTGTATGTATATCCGTAATTGTATCTGAATGTGGATGTGGAATATGTTTGTGTATATGCATATGTATGTGGATGTATAGGTGGATGTGGATGTGGTTGTGCATGTGTATGAGTAGGAAAATGTGTATATGTATGTGAATATTTCTGTTATGTATTTCATGCCCCCACGTTTTTCGTTTTTCAAATTTTTGTTTTTTAATTATTATTTTCCACTACAAAAACGTGGTTTTCAAAAATAATTTTTTTTTTTTTTTGTACTCACTTCCAAAATCTCAATTTTTTCACTCACTGTACACAAAACTTTTCAACTGACATGTGACACTAATTTGAAATAATCGAATCGACAACAAAAGACAATCGCGAAAATATTAATTTTTCTTTAATTTTAATTTTATTTTACCTTGCACGTCTTTTTTCTCTTCATTTTCATGAATTCTCATCCAATTCTGAGCTATGTGCCAGATTTGAAGTCTATAGCTAGTCGGGAAGTTAGTTTAAAATCGATTACAAAATTTCTCCCGAACAGACATAGACGAAGGCAAGTTGTTATAAAGGTGGTAAAAATAAGAGATATGATCCATTTGGACAACTTTCCTACAATATATCAAAATTTTAAACAGTGCACCACCAATATTTTTAACCCCCCTCCAATAGCCCATCTCTTGGCTACTTTTTGAAATCTCTCCAAGTTGGCGATTATAACTGGAATCAACGTTGCTTTTTTATTATTTAAAAAGGAAACAATTTATAGTATTACAAATTTATTACAATATTTTTTAATAAAATAAAAATCACCAATACCTTGTCACACGCAAAACATCGCATGTACTTAATTTATTCATAAAAAACCACGCACCTCTCCTAACACCCCAACAAACATCTTGCGCAACCACATTCAATCCACGCTTTCGACATCTCCATTCAAAACCATCCACCGTATCCCTTCGCCCAATCAAACTCATTTGTTCTCCACATTTAGGGCATTCATACGTTCTCGAAATTAAATTTTGATTCATACACCATTCAATCATCGCTCTCTTACCTTTCGCACTCAATATAATTCATAATTTCATTCAATTTACCAAGTAGGAGATGGTTAGAAAGGAAATATTCAGAAATTAAAATAATCAGATATTATTAACATTCATATTAAAACAGTCATATAATCACATTTAACTAATCATATTTTTAAAAAGTATGCACTTCAATAGATTAAAAATCGTAATATTTTACAGAATTTTGCAAAAATTCTGGATTATAAATAATTTTCTATCTTTTAAAGTATATCCAATACAATATATTTTTCAAACAATGAACTTTTTCAAGCTATGGACAATGGAATAATCTGGATTTTAAACAATGGGCTTGTCCTAACTGCTTAAATCTTATTTAGAAAGCTATTTGCTTTAGTATTTTACTATTTTACCAATTTGTTCAATTTAAAAATAAGAAATTGATTTTCAGGAATTTTTAAATTTCATACTCAATTATGGACAAAAAGTCAACAATTTGTGCAAAACAAATTAATCAAAACATATGAGTGAAACAAATTTTGGTATCAGGAGTAAAGCGAGAATAAATTTAAATTTCAAAATAATTTCAGAGAACAATTTTTAAATAATTTAATGCCCGAATTTTACAAATTAAAATGTGAAAATGTATTGTAACAAAAAATTCATTCATCGCTCTATAAATATAATGCTGAGTATCTCAAAAGTGAGATACAGTAAACTTAACCCTAAAATAAGAGATTTTAATGTAAAATTAGTTTTTTTTATTAATTAGATTTTCCTTTATTGTACCTGTATACTTTAGTCGTATGCGATTTAATTATTTTATTGGAATCCTAATTTTAAAATATTATACAAACTAAACCAATTATATGTCTTTTTTAATTTAATGAAAATTAAATCATTTTAATTTAATACTAAGTTTCAAATAAAAATATTTATACAAATTGTAAAAAAAAATGATTTAGTGTTAAAGTAGTTAGTAACCACCACCATCTTTTTTCATTACTCTTAAAAGAATGTACGATTTTAAATGCCATTACTTTGTGCAAACTGAAATTAAAAACTGTATTTAACAATACTGTATTTAATAAAGCAAACTGTATTTAAATATATTTTGTAATAATTTTTATTTTTTGAAAAAATTATAATTTGTTAGGCGATTTCATTTGTAAGGTAATCTTATTTGTAAGGCGTGATTTTGACTGTGCACTTATTATTTAAAAAAAATATACTGTAGCATGTTAGCTTTTGCAGTTTAAAATATGAAGCTTTTTCAGAATTATGTCATATTACGTGAACGCGAAGTCTTAGGATGCCATCTCAAAAATAAAATTTTTATTTTCATGATTCAGTGTTTTTTTTTTTTTTTAATTGTAATATGCCGTAGTCGGTTACAGTTTTGTCTTTCTTGAAACCACTGATTTTAGACAAAAATGAAACTTCCAAATATTTGAGGAATATATTTCTTCACTCGTGAGAAACTTTTTATTAAATTGTGAGTGAAAATGTTTAGAACTGACGTGATTGTTTAGAGATAATTGCATTTCTTATAGCAGGTTTCCTGAAATCGAATCCTGAAGATAGCTGAGAACATTTTAACTTATACACTCATAATTAATACTGATTCTAATTGAAATTATTAATTTTATGCTCAATGTTAAGCCTAATGCTTTTGATGAAAATTATATTCACTGAAACAAGTAAAAATAGTAATTGATAGTTATTTCTTCAATTTGTTAAAATTGTCGCTCACAGCATTTGCTTCGTTAGGAAACAATTACCTCAACAAAAAAATTTTTTTTTGAGAATTTTACTTATTTATTTTTTTACTGAGTAGAATGATCACTTGCTCTGTTACAATTTATTGCTTAAAATTTATGCTAAAAATGTAATGAAAAATAAGTTGTTAAGAGCTTGCAAGAGAAGTTGTTCAGAGCTTACCTAGACCCACTGCGTCTAATGTTCTTTTATACAACAGAACAACAGAAACATTAACTCAACAGTTTCATTCTCCAAAGCAAAAATCCTGATAAAAAGTTTTCATTACTCCCTGTGTTAATACAGTATTATTTATACTGCTAAAAGTATTTTGTTGAAGTATCAATTTATTTTACAATTTATCCCTCTGATAGATTTTTTAAGACGTTAAGAATAAAATAATTTTATTTATACAGCGAACTTAATAACACCCAAATAGTAAACTTGGACTTTCAATTAAGTTACTTGATGATCTTGCTCAATGTCTCCCAGAGGGCTCTAGATAAAGTGGAGATTAATTTAATGCGCGATGTTAAGCGATGCATTTTATGGCAAAATCTCTGGTTTACGACTCCTTGGCCTTAAATGTAGAATTTACTGGTTAAGAATTCCATCACTCTATCGTTGGCAAATGACTCGAAAAGTGTGATAGGCAGTTCTCTACCCCCAAAGGCTTTTATTTAACTTTAATTGAGTAGCTGCGTGGAGTTCAGAATAAGTTGGTGGGCTCAAAGGAGTCATAAGCGCTTTTAAAGACTTTAAATCTTCCTATTCACTCGAAGTTTATCGTGGTTTAGAAATAAAGAAAAGTAAAATCTATCCTAAGAGAAACTTTGTAAAGAATGGGGAAGTTTATTCACAATCATAAAGGAACTTAATCTTAGTTATTGAATAATTTCTTTTCACTTTAAAAATAATAATGAAAAAAACGCAGGAGTTTTGATATTTAAGGGCCATTATTTTGAACTTCAGACAATGCGGGATTTTTTAATTGACTTTAATTTTTTTAATTATGAAATAGACTATAAAAATTTAACATTGTGCACGTTTAAAATCCACAAACTTTTTCTATCCCTTGCAGAAAATTTTAAAGTTCATGATCATTTCGTTAATATCTAAATATAAATATCTTTAAAGGGATTGATCTAAACAAAACAACAACTCCATAAACTTTTTTTTGCTGTATTATTAGTATATCTCAGACTAGTTATGCACCTGCACTTGTTGTTTTTCAGAGTTATGCTCTGCAAAAGTTAGTGAAAAATTCGATTTTTGGCGCTTTTCTGTCTTGCTTTTCTGTTGCCTGCTCTGTAAATCTTCCCCATGGAAACGAGCACATGTCCATAACTAGGCAGCAATTTATTAATATAATGATAATACAGCAAAACAAAACTTCAAAGAATTGTTGCTTTGTTTAGATATACCCCTTAAAACATAGTTACATTTCATTTTTAAAGAAATAGCCTTGAATTTTGAAATTTTCATCAGAAGAGGGACATTTTTAGAAGCTCACGCTTGCACAATATACGATTGTCATAACCTACTTCAATATAAATAAATCAAGAAAAACAAAAAATACAACTATCAAAACTTCAGATTTTTGTCTGATTTTTACCATAACCACCGAAGAGCCTTAGTAATGATTTTGAAAAAATTAACAATAAAATATTGTTTTATCGGTGTTAAGAATGATAAATGTGGTAAAAATTGGTAGGTTTATCATGATGTTATAGAGCATTGCATAAAAATCATTTGTTCAGTTAATTTAAATTCTCAGTTTCGTGTATTCTACTAAATGTGTGGTAATGAGAAGAATAATTTTGTAAACCAGAATTTCCGGAGAACCGTTACCATATGAACGGAAAAATTGTCAAAGAAATTGCTTAAGTACTGTATATTTTAGCTTTATAACCAGATTTTTTTTTTTTTTTACCAAAAATTTCTTCACCAGGTGATTTTGTCAAGAGTTTTTTTCCGTGCATCTATCCCAATATTTGATTTACTTGAAAATAAACAATTCATTTGAGGGTAGGAGCTTTAATAGTAGCAACAATGCTATACTGATGCGATGTAATAGGACTGACTAACTGTTACACCACAAGTTAATTATATAGAGTGTAGATACTGATCGCGAAATGTGGCAGTGCCCCTTAGATTTCAAAAGGCTTGTATTGAATCTGCATTTTATTACAGAAAAATAAGAAGATGGTGGATAAATGAATTCAAGAATGGACATTCAAATATAAAAGCCATAAGTCTGCTGATTTGCCTTACAGTCATTGAAGAAGAAATAAATCAATGCTTCTGGAAGAACTATACATTCAATCATACTTCTAGAACCTTGAGACTTTTATTTATCTCTGATATGGAGGAACCATTTAAAAACATTTGCTTCAAAAGTGTTCCAGAGATTCTTTAGGTTATGAACTACTTCAATTGAAATATCAACAGAGCCAGCACTGCTGGAGTCATCCCAAAGTTCTAACTCTCCTCTGGCAATTGTTTACAAATAACGCTGGTGTCCAGTGTCCATCCTGCAAAAGAGTGAAACTTGGTAAAGTTCATTGTTTTTGTAAGACAGTAAAACTTGGTAACGTGAACCGTTTTTGTAAAACAATAAAAGTTAGTAACGTGTATTATTTTTGTAAGACAGTAAAACTTGGTAACTTGCACCATTTTAGCAAAACAATAAAACTTTGAAACGTTTATCATTTTTGTAAAGTAGTAAAACTTGGAAACGTGCACGGTTTTGTCAAAACAATAAAACTTGTTTACGTGTATTATTTTTGTAAGAGAGTAAAGCTTGGTAACGTGTGTAATTTTCGTATCAATTGCGAAAAAAGACAACTATAAATATTTGACCTTTTGCAGAATGAAAAAAAAAATGCACTCCTCTCTTTAATTTATCTCTGTTTTGCACATTCAATGTATACCATAAAGCAAAAATCTCTAATTTTGCACACGAACATAAATTATAAGTTATAATTTTTTCATCACTTATTTACCAATGGTATTAAGAAACGTTCCTAAAATTACAATTACAAGCAGACATGATAAGTTGATAGTGGAATTTGAACAGTAAGCAAATAAGGTAAGACACGCCATGGATTGTGCTCTCGACTAGTGTTCACCTCGGCGAATTGCGCAATGGTAAATAAAGTATGACAAATTTTATGCACTGATCTAATCTTTAAACAATTATGTTTATTTTAAAGATTGTTTATGGAAAGCCTAACAATCAATTTTCAAATTGTTAAGTATATAAATTTCCTAACACTTTTTTCAAAATTTCATTTAAATAAGTGAATATCATGCCTGAATTATTAAGGAGAGAAAGATATCATAGATTGAAGCAAAGTGAACTTGTCCATTCTGTAAGAAATCTTTAAGTGTGTTGAATAATAATATGGTTAAAGATGCCAGCTACAGCCTTAATTCGGTGTGAAATCAAACCATACTATTTTATTTATTAAAATTTACTGAACAATACTAAGGCTTAATTAGAACTGAAAAATTATTTAATTTTACATCTCATTAAGTTTTCAGTAACTTTTTACGATTTCATTGCTCACGATACCGTTATTAAAGTTTAAATTTGAACCAATTTGTCAGAGAGCGCTTAAGTTTATTTCTTTAGAAATGTCTCCAATATTCCTTTCAACTTCAATAAATTCAGACCCAAAGCGTAAGAATTTTAGAGCTAATGTTAGTATAATATACACACAGCAGGAAACGAAATCTTTAATTAAATTCTCTGTGCTTAATATTTCTGAACTCATCATAATAAATGAACTGCATCCTTAAGAACTAGTGATAAAATATTTATCACTTTTAAGTGGCCAAAAGTTGCTTAAAAATGTTAAGTACCAACACATTAAGTGTTACTGCGGTGTCGCTATTCTTCTCGAATTTTACTCTTCACATTCTTCGTCAGATGAAACAATACTATCTTAAAGTCACGCATGAAAACTTCTGCAACACCTCGCTATCTTAATGGTCCTCTTTTCAGTGTACTAAATTAGAATTCTAAATGAATGATCCAATTAGGGGTCTTAATTGTTTGTACTACGTTATCATTAAAACTCTTTACTACTTCTTTGCAGCGACACTTTTGTAACTAAGTTTTTAAGAAAATATATTATATTTTGTATCATGGTAAAATATTTTTCAAAAATTCTGAAGCAGATCAAGAAAAAATCTCGTGTGAAATATTTCAACGAGATTTTTTTTTAATCAGAGATGGGTGATCGGTTGAAAATAATAAAAACAATTATTATATTTAAATTAATTAATGCTTCGTATAACAGTTCTTTATCGATATCAGAATATATTTATTAACGATAATTTAAAAGTGTTCTACTATACTTCTTTAAATAGCTTTAAAAAAAAAACACCTTTACTGGAAGACGTTGAAAGTAGGAGCTTTTTATTTAACCACTTGATCCTTCTTTGATATAGGTCAGGTTGATCTAATTAAGAAACTTTTCTGATATATATATATATATATATATATATATATATATATATATATATATGTATATATATATATATGTATATATATATATATATATATATATATATATATATATATATATATATATATGTATATATATATATGTATATATATATATATATATATATATATATATATATATATATATATATATATATATATATATATATATATATGTTCAAAATGAAGAATAAAACAAAGAAAAATAATAGACAAATTAAAAAAAAAGGGGGGGAGTAATAAGTAAAAAAATAACAAACAACAGTTTCAAAAAAAAAAATAAAAAATAAAAAAAAAGTAGAATTTCTATTTTATTAATTCTATTTTGTTAGTAGAAAAATCTATTTTATTTGCTGTTATTTTTTAAAAAAAATTTTTGAGAGCTCCTCACGCTGTTGTATTGATATATTTTGCTTCGGCTTTATTGATACAATATCAGAAAGCACTCTGTTTTGCGGATATGGTCGTGTGGGCTAAGGAAGGGATTATGTCTTTTTTTTCCCGGTTTTTTTAAATAAAATTTCAACTTTTTTTTTTTGTTAAACTGTTGTTTGTTATTTTTTTACTTATTATTCCCCCCCCCCTTTTTTTTAATTTGTCTATTATTTTTCTTTGTTTTATTCTTCATTTTGAACATATCTAATGAGTTCTGTTTACTTGCAGCTTAAGCGCATTAAATGATACTTATTGTTTTTCTTAACTTTCTTTGTGTTTTCTTGCATTTACTTATTTAATATTATATATATATATATACTGCTCAAAACAATTAACGGATATTGTAGGTCTTGTATAAAATAATGGTATAAGCAACTTTTTTCAGCATAAAAATGAAAGAAGAGTTCCCAAATACAATTTCGTCTTTCTTTCAAACTTCGCAGTATGCAAATTTTTAGTTCCACCACCTCCACAAACTCTCCAAGAGATGGGAAGAGCTCTTCTTCATTAATAACTTCATTGACTCGATGCCTCAACGGTGTTCAACGTTGCTGGCCGTCGGGGAAACCATACTCCTACTAAAAACGATTTTCTTTTAAGGAAACACCTTGTTTTAAAAATTTGTTTTTCTCATATGCACAATTTTTTTTTCTTCCTTTTTTCACCCAAACGCTCAATAATATGCATTTTTTCTTGTCATTTTTATCTCATATAGCTTACTACGTCTGTCAATAATGTATCAATCAATCTAACAATTCTCCTGTACAAACTAATTGTTAAATCTATTGTATAAATATTAAAAGTAAGCTCTTTCAGGACCATTTAAAAAAATCTATAAAGCCATTTCTGCTGAAAAGAAATCAATTTGTCTCTAAAAGTAAATTAGAAACATTTCATTCTGTACGAAGTGAAATTATGTTTATATAATTGCGGAAATCCGAAAATCATTACATTCTGATAAAAAACTCAATTCAAAATAAGCTAATTGGAAACGGAAAAGCGGAAGAAAAATATTGTAAGCAAATTTGTTTTGTTTCTAAATCACGAATATCATTTTATCAGAATACTTTTTTTTCCTAAAAAATAAAGCATTCAACAAATATTGAACTATTATTACAAAATTTCTTTTGATAATTTAAAGCCATACTTTCCATGCGATTTAGTACTTTTAAAATAAAAAAGTAGTGTCAATGAACAAAGGATTCATATCCTTCTTGTAAAAATATTAGATTTAAATTGATTGATTGAAATATTAGATTGAAGAAAACGATGTATTCTATGATTCAATTTATTCTGATATTACAAAATAATAAGCATTTATTCATGAATTATTCCGAATATTGTTCAAAATAATTTGATAAAAAACGTTTAAGTATCATTTGATTAAAAATGCAATAAAGAAGATATTTCTTGGGCAGCACAAGTTGATGATGTATCAAATTTAAATGTGAGACTAATTATACAAGAAATATGGTGTTCATATAATATATTAGTCCGAGACAAAATGATATTTTCAAGAAATTAAAAACTATTGTTCTTAATTTGAACCATCACTGTGCAATATTCTTTGTTAGAGCTGAAAAAATAACTACAACGGGTTTTGCAAACAAGTCTATTTCACTAAAAATTAACTCTTACTGAAAACTTTTTTTGATAATATAAAACGTTTACGTCAGTTCTAAAATAATAGTTAAATTTAATTAAAATATTTTGAAGAAAAAAAAATTTTTTTTGGATGAATGATAGAATTTTTTGTGCAAATATTATTTTATCAACAATACGACAAGCAATGACAATATAACAAACATCATCATATCAACATATCCAAATATATTGGAACCTGAACTCTATCCTCCCCTCCAAAAGCAGTCAGTAGTTGTCGATAGGGTTGCTAAATTGCCCGAAACGTTGCTAGTAACAGGTTATCATTTTTTGTGATTAATCTTAACTTTCGACTACAATTTTATTTCCTTATGTGGTGCTATTATCTTAGTTTCTCAACTATGTTTGTAAAGGGAGGAAAAGGAAATCACAGACGCTATAGAATATTGATTGATATTCGTTTAATTTTGTACATTTTAATGTCTTTATTCACCTGCAAATAAATATTCTGAGCACTTCATTTCCACATTAGTGGAGCTTAAAAAGGATTATGATTTCTAGCTCCTAATAAGAAAATAATAATAAGATATCAATGAATTCCATGTTACATCTCTAAAACGATAATGGGATAAACGGGGGATAGACTTAAATACTATCAATTAATTTTTAATTTTTTTTACGCTGAATTGAGGGACCAATATTATGGAAGTTATTTTGGTTTTAAGCATTAAGTACAATTTATTTACGCATATTTACATATCCAATATTGCTAAATAGGCAAGTGAGGTATTGTTACTAATGTATACGCTAAATCGAATGAGAATAAAACCAAACTAGCTGATTTAATAGTAAAGAATTTATAAAAGTTTCACGTGGAGAATAGAAAGTAAAATTTTTTGACTTATGCCTTTTTGTGCCACTGACATTGCTACCTAGACAAGTCAGGTACATCTTACAATTTAATATTTTACGCTTAATTCAATCAAATAGTCTCTTGAAATAATTCTTTAAAAGAAATGAGGGTTTAATGTATGAAATAAACAATTTTCGACTTAACTTTTACTGATAAAAATATTTATAACATCAAACCTACTAGATCTATCAAATCAATGCTATTTTTTTAAAAATTTAGTCTAAAACATGCATAATAAATAATGTCAGACTTGTCTATACAACAATGTCTCAGAACTTTATTGCCATAAAATTCATTTACATTGCATTAACTGCAATTATTATCAAGAATATCAATTCGATGAAATACCAATTTTTTTCCCTTAAAATTGTTTTTTAATAGCAAGAGGTAAAGTTTAAAACATTCCTTATCGATATAAGATAATTTAATTAAAAATTACTTGACTTATTTTAGGATAAATTTATAGTAACATATACTATATAAATTCCAAATTATTAATAGATAGAAAAGAAACAAAATTTTATTGAGAACACACTCTTTATGTACCCTATTATTTTTGTTATAGGCTTTAAATGTGTTTTGTATTGAAAATATTTTAAGAAAAATTTAAAAAATAAAACATTTAATATCAAATGTAACATTTAGAACATTATTCACTTACATTTTTAATTTTTTTAAATTTCAATTGCAAAAATATTATTACATCTCTTTCTTCTCACACCAGACTGACCTTACAGGGTTTCACAAAATATCTGAAATAAAAGAAAGAAATCACTACCATAAAAAAATTTTACCAACACATTATTAGAATAAGGTAAATAAATCAGTTAAGCCATCGGGCATCCCTTAGAAACTTATTTTAAGTTTGAGAGATATTTTGATTATAGGTCTAAGATTATTCCATACACTAATGAAAGATGGGAGGTATATTTGGTTTTGTAATTTTTATGTTTGGACTAAAATTTATTTCAAAAAAATAAATTGTGTTGATAAATGAAGACTATTGAAAATGAAACAATTTTGAAAAATTTGTAAGGTATACTTACATACTTATTACCTGTGCAGAAAAGTATCATAGATAAATGAAAAGTATAAGTAAAAAGTAAATTATCAATAGTTAATTTTGATTATTAATCAACAAATTATGAAGCAAATCATCATACACCAAATAAAAGAGGGAATGAATGCAGATAAGGAGATTGGGAATTATTATTTTTCAAAATTACCTCTTATATATTATAATACTACTTTTTTTTAAAAGAAAACTTTGTAATAATTACTTAATATTTATTAAAGGGGGTAACTTTGTGAGAGACAAGGTAAATATTTGCCACACATATTTTCTGAGTTTTCTAATTTGTTTTAAAATGAGCTTCTCAAACATTTTAAGAATTCTTAAGGAAGAAAGAAATAATTATTTCAAAATTACAATAATTTTTTTGAATAATCGAACACATTCTTTTACATTCAACAGAGATAAGTTTAAACTTTAAAAATAAATAAATACACCCACACAATCTCTATTATACTTAATATGTAATAATAAAGAAACTAAATTAGGCGAATTGCTTGGCGTATATTTTAAAACGAAGCTTTTCGCCAAGAGAAATCTTTATATTTAAAAAGATTATTCGATATTATTTCCATCTAAAATAATCCAAACTTTGATTGGAATAAATTATAATACGTTTTAATTTTATTAGTCTAAAACGAGTAAATATTCTGAAAGAAAATTAATAGGAAAATAAATTTTGCAATTTTTTCGTGAGATGTGCACTGCATGAGTCTATCTATGACGTGATAGCTATCAATGAGTCTATCTATGACTATACCTTGAGGTACGCATTGCAATAAATCTCTACTTTCATAATTTTGGATAGTGATTAAGATTTTAAATATTTGAAAAAAAATGGCAACAATTAATAAAATTTAAAAGAACGCGCTTTTTTAAGAAAATTATATTTAGAAATCGCCTCACTAATGCACAATCGCCACTATAAGCATTCCATAAATGTGAATTTTTATAATCATTTTAATTTATATTTTAAGAGTTGTGGGGGCTCAGGGGCTATAACGTTCGCCTTCCAATGAGGTGAACCGGGTTCGAATCTTAGCAATGACTATAGTCGATACGAATTACGCATCAGGTTCGCATCGACCACTATGCCAATGCAAAATGCCCCCAGTGATTGACAGATAATGGGTAAGAGCGTCCTGGCTGTCAGGCTAACCATAGGAGACGTGCGTTGTTTTCCTCTCTCTGTAACGCAAGTGTAGGTTGGTTCCATGAAAAAGTCCTCCACGAAGGCTAATTCTTCACCGGAGTTCTCTTGTCTTCTGGATTGGCTTAAAAATACAAGGCTACGGAACAAGATGTAGACGTAACCCCCCCCCCCAAAAAAAAATGGGTCGGCTGTCCAATGACGGTCAGAAAGTAAAAAGAAAATAAATAAATATATATTTTAAAATATTTTTACTCCTGTTATATGATTATATTATAGAATAAAATTCTAAGGAAAATTATTTTGGTAATTATCGTCTATTTTATATTATTCAAATAATCCTAAAGCACTTTTTTAAAAGCAAAGTAGAAATGTTTTCTCCATTGAGTAGATAATATTCAACAATAATTGTGAATAAGATGATTTTTTAATAATTCCACGTCTCTGTCTCAGAAATTTAATATTGAAGATAGAAGCAAGAAGAAATTCTTAAGAGAGAAGAAAAAACATAAACACGCAAAGTTCCAACACAATGGTCTTTCCAAATATTGGAGCAGAAACTAAAACCACTTACATCATAAAATTATATAAAATAGCTTCAAAAATTCTTTAACCAAACATCGTTCCTGAATTTAATAAAATATTTGGTAATTTAAAATTAAATTTGTGACATACATAAACAGTCTGCGATGTTCGGAGTAAATGTTTTAAAATGGGCTTTTTTCCAAAAAAAAAATAACATTGTGAAAAAAAAAGATAGATGTGGCAGCTCAAATTTAATCATCTAAAGCTGTATTAAAGTTAGAACAAAAGTAAGTAACTGTAAAAGCAGTTTAAAAATGATTTCGTCTGTAAAGTGAGAAATAAAAAAATGGAATCGAATATTATTTTGTAGAGTTCCACTCTTATTTTGTTGAAAGATACAAGATTAGATTTACTTATGAAAGAATGCACTTCGCAGAAATAATTTTTATAATGGATTAAAATAAGTTTGAGAAAAAAATATTCGTACTGAGAACATTTAATACTTCAAACACTAAATTGGATTCAAGTGTTAAAAAAAATATTGAAATCTCTTTTAAGTTTCAGAAAAATTCGGAAAAAAAAAATTAGAAGAAAAGATATTAAAAAAGTGAAAACATTTGAGCGAAACTTTTGTAGTGAAAACACTTGATTAAAAGCAAATTTAAGTTTAAAATTTACACTAATTTTTTAACATTAATTACGTAATTTATTCAGATTTAAAGACACCTTTTTGAAAAAAAATATACTGCCATGAAAACTATAATGGATGCGATGTTATTTAGATATTTCTTGTTCATATGTCCATGTTTTAAAATACTTGCTACTTTTTTTAAAAATTAATTTCGGACAAAGATTTGAAAAAATAATAAAATTATAATGTTTAAAATTATCGATATTTAGAATATAGAGTCCAACTTTATTTTATATTCGCTAATTGAGACATTCAAAACATAATTAAACATTAAAATTCTAAACAAATCAATATGCTTTTAGAATGCATATATGCTCTTTTTACATCTAAATAATACTGAAATAAACAATTCTTGTCTCTAGTACAAATTCAAAACTTCTTGAATTGTCTATACTCATTTGCATTTCACTAGGTTTTAAAGATGCATTTCTAGTAAAAGGACATATTAGAAAGCCCTAGGTTATAGGTTTTTTAATTGGTTTATGCTTGGTTTGAGAATTAAGTTTTATGAAACATTTATTCAGGCTTACGTTTGTATTTAATACATGAGTGACTAGTAAAATAAACTTTTCTTCTGCGATGCTTTCTTTCACAGTGATCTTTCAAGCAGACACTTGAAATTTGGTCAACCATTCGAATTGAAATGAAATGGGGAACTAATTTGTATGAAAAAATATTTTCTGTTCACAACTGTACAAGCAGACAAAGTTCTCTTATTTTAATCATAAATTTCAACTTAAAAAATCGTAACAAGTTATACATTTTGGTACAAAATATTAATGCAGCAATTGACTATCAAAATTTAAAATAAAAAATAAACACTTAACCTGTATTTAAATAATTATATGAGATTTCAATAACGCTGCAGCAACATAATTATGTGTAAAATGCACAAAAAAACTCAAATATGCTAATTAGTTAGTGCAACTGATATTTTAAATTACGAAATCAGCTTTTAAAACGTACTTTATCTGACAAAACGTACCGTTTTTCTTTTAGATGAATTTTGGTTTCTGACCCTCAAAATATAGGAGGTAACCACAATCTGAAAAATATGATCCCAATAATTATGCCTTTTAAGTGGTCCAAAATTTGAACTCTTTAGTTTTAATCGTACTTATTTATTTATTTTGTTCATTTGTATGCTGTATTTGTTCGTTCGTTCGTTTGCTCACTCGCTTTTTCATTCATTGCTTCATTCATTCATTTATTCATTCATTCATGTCAAATTATTATCCAATTATGAATTTTTTCTCACCCGAAAAATAAAATTTTTGCTCATAATTATAAAAAAATTCCTTTTAACGAAAATAATTCCATGCAAAAATAGTCTGTAATGATTATTTATTATTTTTTTTTAACTGTCATTACAAAAAAAAATTCAATAGAAAGTCTTACAATTTTTTTAAATAATTTTAAAGAATGTAATTTGAGGCAGATTACGCAATTTCTATGAAAATGGTCGAATATTTTTTGAGAAATCGAATATTAAAAAGTTGTATAACTAGTATATTTGAGTTACCTCTTCTGGCCATTAAGATTAATAATTCGAAGCATCCTAATATGTGGAATCCAATCATTAGAACTAAAGGTAGTCACGGTAATTTTTTTTCACACTGTACCGTATTTTATTTTTTTTAATGGAAGAAATGCATTGTATTAACTTTATTGTATATAATCTAAATAAGCTATCCAATGTTTTCTGCCCATGGTTTTATACCTGGATGAACAATACACCCTTTTTGTTCATACTGCATCCGTTACATCTATCTAAGAGTGAACAGTAATAGAACATTCCTGTACAGCGTTCCAGACTGTGCAATAAAGACTATACCTCACACAGATAAATTAAATATTATAATTTTCGTCAATCAAATAAAAATACATTAAAAAAAATAATTATATTTGTTTAAAAACGTAATTATTCAATTTTTCTTACCATTTATCATTTGCCAGATTGTTAGTTGAAATGTTATTTTTGAATTCAGAAAAAAATAGACAATATTTTGAATCTTATAATCAAATATCTGTCGCATAGTTCTCTGGTTCAGGTCAGAATTACGATTTATGAATGACTAAATAGAACATAGGCCCCCAATTAAAACGGGGTGTGACCCATGTGTGTGGCTGAAGTAATATTCTTGGCCCCACTGAAAGAGCAAGAGACGCACCTTCTGTCTTAAATTCGCTTGGTTTCATCAAGCAGGCATGCTGATATTGGCAAGTCACATTAGAAACAAGAACAACAATCCATAAGAATTTGTTCCTACTCGAGCTGGCATAAAAATGTATAATAGAAACTAGTCATTTTTTTCTAGTCTAAATAGTTTTTTTTTTAAATAATTTCTATGCCTAAAAGCATTTTATGACGGACTCTTGGTTTTAAGCGGAGATTCTTAAGTTTTATATATTGCACAAGCTTTTTTTTCGTTGTTGTTGACAGATTTAGATTTCCGACCTTCACAATATAGGAGGTTGTCACAATCTGAGAAATATGGTCCTAATAGTTATGTCTTTTGAGTGGTTCAAAATTTGAACACCGTAATTTTAATCTTATTCATTCAATTAAGTTAATTATTAAATTACACACATAGGTGGCGCTATAAGAACCGATTAAAAATGACAAGTGAAAAATATTATGTAATGATTTTTCTTCATTTGTTATATATATTAAGGTATTCACCAACCAAATATAACCAAATTTTTTATTTGGACACTATTAAACAACGTAATTTTTTTTAGAACAGTCGTACAGTGGACACTTAAGAAAGTTTTTATTTAATTTTTCAATGCTGGTTTCATATAAACTAATGATGCATAGTTATAAAATGCCCATGTCTTTAAAGAAAATTAGTTTAATGAGGAATATTGTCTGATTACTTGTTGTTAACAGGTGGACAATTTGGGACATTTTTCAACATTTTGCACAGCGAAATTCAATCGAAGCATGTTTCCTTTGAAAACATGAAAGTAATATTTTCTTAAAATACTTATGAACGAAAAAAGAATAGTTTTTAAGCATTTTTTAAAAAGTTTAATATTGTTCAAAACATTTAAATGTCTAGATCATAGATGTCGCTAAGTACGCTCATTCTAAAAATATGTTTCACGAAGAAAGAAAAAGATGGTTGTCTGTTTTAAAGTTCATAGTAAGGAATTTTAATTAATAAAGAATTCTTGCACCGTGTGTTAATTGGTCGTTATTTCATGTTTTTTTTATTGTTTTCGTTACAACTAATTTAAAAATGTTTAGGGAACTAAAACTTTATAAGGAATTTAAATTTTTTGAAAATTTATTAGAACTTAAAGTAGTTCGCAAATATAACATTTGTGCATTCATATTAAAAAAAAAACTTTATTCTGAGCTTAGCTTGATTTTAAATCCTCGGCAAAATTTATGTAAATAAGTTTATCAAAAGTGATAAAAATAACAACAAAAAAAAATTTAGAATATTTAAGATTTAAGGGGAATTCGACAATACATCTTTCTTTAAAAACCCCTTTTTATTTCTTATTTATACATTTTTCGCCCGCTTTTATTGTTTTTCTCGGTTTCAAAAATGAAACAAAAATATTTTTTGGAAGTAAGTAAAGCAAGATAAATAGTCGAGGTTGAAAGAACAGATATTCTATTTCTACGGAATCCGGATTTTTTCCTGCCCACCCACATCGCTTTCCTTACCAGATAAATCCCTTCCTTTTTTCTTGGATAAAACACTTTATTATGGAATATATAGCTTATATCATCGAATCCAGTGCTGCATCATTTTTTTCACTTATTTTTGCCTCATTTATGAGCTCCATTTATGAGTGTATAAATGTGACATTCATGAGTTTATAGAGTTGTAATTTAACGCTTATTTTATTATCTTGAAATTTTTTTTAAGGAAATCAGTTTCAGTTTTTATTTTTATTTATGATAAGGAAATAGTGAAGTTGGATGATTCTGTTTAAATGAAAGTTCTTCAAGTTGGTTAAGGTAAAAATCAAATTATTCTTTATTTCCCATGTGTATTAAAGATAAACACTCGTACTAACCTTTTTTAAAGACTTTATATAGACTAGATCATTTTTTAAAATTTGGTTAAGTAGTATCTTTTACACAAGATTCTACACGAGGTTGGAAGTTTTGTGCACTAATTGTTTAGATACAAAAATAGTATTTTCTACAATGCTAGAATCTTGAAGCTACGAAATTGAACTCTTGGCAGCTACAAAAAAAAAGTTTATTTCAATGTAATACTATATATGTAATAAAATTTAGATCTTCATCTTGTAAATAAAAGTTATTCGATTTAAATTTTGGTTAGAAATTTTCAATTTTTGAAACGATTATGTATGGATAATACCGTCTAGCACATATTATGCGAAAAAAATAATTCATAATTTGTCAAATATGTAAGTATTATAAAACAATAAACACAAACAAATTGTATTACTTTATTTCAAAAGATAAGTTTATTAACTTGTTAAAAATTTTTACTCGTTAATGTTGTCATAAAACATATGTTAAATTGTTTGAGTAAACAATATATAAGTTAGCTAAGAAGTCATAATTTATTAAAAGCTAAACTGAATTTTTTTTAATTATATATATATAAATACGATTTTTGAATTTATTAAACATAATAAAATTCATTCTATTGCGATTTTGACTATTGGAAAATTTAAATTTTTTTTTAATAATTATCTTTACAATGGAAAAGATATTTTCTTCAAATTAATGGAATAACAAAAGGATCTAATTTTTCTCTTAGCAAACATATTTTTGCACTATTATGAAAAACAATTATACTCTTAATATTAGATTTGCCTACTAATATATTGATATTTGATGACTAATTTATCTTTAATTTTCGAAATTCTACAATTTTGTTACATAATATTTACCACAAGGAATTAATCTTGCCTCGTAAGCATGATGATAACATTAATTTTGATTTTCCGGATTTGGGTGTTACAAAACTAGAAATTATCTGCTTTGTAGGTTTATTCGATAAAAGATCTGATTTTAATTTTAGCATAAATAAACTAATTACTTTGAATTCTAATGTTTCTAAGAACATCTATTTAACTACCATTTTAATCATATGAATAGAATTAGAAGAATATGGAGTAATGTTTATTTATCCAGACAACAAGTAGACAAACTGTTTTAAAATTTGATAAAAAAAACAATGGATATCCTACAAAAATAATTAAATTCTACATAAAATTATTGAATTAATTGTATGTTATTGTAAGTAAATTTACTAAAAATTGTTTTGTTAATTTATGTAAATTTTACCATGTGCAAATCCATTTTGGGCAAATTCGTGGCCAAAAATATGTGTAAAACAGGCAATATTCATGTTTGTTTCGCTCTCTTTTTGCTTTTTTGCTTAAATAAAAATTTAATATTCCAAAATTATTTAAATTGCATAATCAAATATTACCATTAATTATAAACTTCTTTAAATTATCAAGTATAATATTACTTTCCGCTCATCCATTTTCTCGCCAATCCTTGGTAACTAACAAATAAAGCGCACTTCAGTACTGCAGTAAGAACGCGCAATAAAACAAATGTTCTCTATTTACGCTTTTACTTCAATTTGCGCTTCTGATTTCGTATTTTGTAATCTTCCAATATGGTAATTTTAAATGATTCTTCAAAATTTTCCCGCTTATTTGAATTCACTACTCGGTTTATAGATTTCGTTTTCTGTTTTTTTCTGTTTTTTCTTTAAATTTTATTTTACGTGATATTTATTACTGAATCTGTTTTATTCTATTTTGTCTCAAAACTATTTTTAAGAGAACTCCTCACACTATTGTATTGATATATTTTGCTGTGGCTACTTTGACACAATATGAGAAAGCTCTTCTTTTTGAAGATATAATCACGTGGCCTAATGATAAGATTGTATCTTTTTTTTCCAGGATTTATATTAAAAGTTTTCTAATTCCTTTAAATAATTTCCTTCTCCTTTTCTTACCTCATATATATATATGCCTATAATATGTTTAAATTATTGAGATATTTGCTTAAATATTATTCTTAAATTTTTTCAGTTAGTCAAAGAAATTCTTTTGATAAACTCAAAAATCATTTTCCTTTATTAATTACAATCTTGACTTTTGACTTTAAAATACCCATTTATATAATCTCGTAGACATTTTTAATATTAATATACATTTTCAAAGCTTTTTAAAAAAATTTCGAAAATTTAAACATTTAGTTTTTTTTAATCGGCATAATTCTGAGAGGCGAGGAACATCTTATCCTTAGGTTCGAGTGATTTTTACATAATTTTCAGCAAAATATTATAGCAGTATTTAACGTGAAACAAATGCAAAGTGTTATTGCGCTATCTCCATGTTTTCCCAGAATTCCTTTGTTTATAAATACATGCATTTCCTATCTTTAAATACATTTATACACTGTTATGGGCAATTTGCTTAAAAGGTTAAGCAATTAAAGTCCATTTTACCTTTGTTTTTTTTCTCTATTGATATTTCATAACAACTATACACTATAAAATTCGATTCGATTCACATTATTCGAATTTGGTGTTGAAAAACTCCAAAAGGAATGTGAATGAATATTGTATTTCAAGTTATTACAGAATCATGTTATTACCGAATACACACTTTTAAGGGTGTAGTTATACGCCATAATTAATAACCAGTAATTAACAAAAATTAAACCAAGCTCTGATGCAGTTACACCACTCATGATTTGTGTTTGCCAGTTTTGGCATACGTTTGGAAACCGTCAGACGACAATAGATTATTTCCAATCGAACAGAGAAAAAAAATTGTGTTTGCCGTAATGCTGAACAATCCAAAGAAACAAATGCAAATTGTTAAAAAAAAGACATGTATATTTTTTTTGTGTAATAAGGATAATTATGTTCTCATAAGAAGATTTACGTAAAACTCTTGATTGCATTAAATAATTTTATAATATATAATAACAATCCGTTCAATAATTTATTATGCTAAGTATATTCCAAAATCGGATTAACATTTTCTCGGTGCTGCGCTTAAGTTTAATTTTCAAACTAATTTTACTGTAAGAAATATTGTATATATCCATCCTAAAGTAATGATTCTTACTTTAAAGTGTATCTTGAGTTAAGTTAACATTTTAAAACATGTTTTCCGTCAGCATGCAGAGTTTCTATTAAGTAGTGGGTGGAATAGACTATTAATATTAAGATACTACAGTCATAAATATAGGGTTTGTCAAAGCAAGGCTGAACGGGATTAGAAACGTAGTTGTTGCATTTCAGTCTGGCTTGATATGCAAGAATGAGCAAAAAATCAACGTTACTTCTGTCTGGTTAATAACTCTCTCCATATAGACAATGGTTTTATCTATTTCCTGCTTAAAGACTTCATTAGCTTGAAAAATACAAAAAAGAAGAAGAAGAAATAGTAGAATTTTCACAAGCGTTTTAAAAATAGGCGCCCATTTTCAAGACTTGCCAGACGTGACTGAGAAGAAATAAAAGAAGTTTGAAATATTAAATGCAAAGTTGCGAATGAAAAACCTATCAATTAGCAATTGTTTCACATTGTTTGAATTTTGGTCTTAATTTCAATTTTGACAGTGTCAAAATTAGTACCCCGCTGTCACATTGGTTTATTTTCATGATCTGGGATATTGTTTTATTCATGTGAATGGTGATTCCCTGGTTAAGGACATTAGTTCCTCACCACCTTTCCATAGCTCGTGAGAAATTATTTCACCCTGATTTACCCCTCTTGGCCACTGTGGTTTTTTTTTCTTGCTCTCTTTCTGTGCTACTGTGGTTCACCTAGTTCTTCACCTTTACTTTTTCTTGTTTTCGTTGGCAGCTTTACGTTTTATCCTTCAAACCACTCCTGTATTTTCTTATTTAATTCTGGCAAGTCTTGAAAATGAGCGAGTATTTTTAAGCACGTGAAACATGTCGACGATTTTTTTCCTCCTTTTTATATATTCTGGAAGTGAGTGAAATGTTTAATCAGGTAATATTTCACCACTTCAGTTTCTTGAGATTATTTATTTAATGTATTTATTCAATGATTATTTATTTAATGGCTTTACTGTTTGTTTTACTCCAACCAATTCAACTTGTGACAAATTAGATTTTAAAACCATTTTAAAATATAAAACATGATTTACCACGTGTAAACACTATTCCGAATATAGAATAAAGGATTTGATATGCATTAAAACAGAAATATAATTCTAAATTTTAATTTCGATAATCCAAAACCGAGGAGCCAGTACCTGTCGGGCAATAGGAAAATGAACTTGAACGACAAAAGATACCGCATTAAGAATTTCATGTATTTGGCATTTTTGTGTGATTTTGTGGATCACAAAATTTTTTTTTTTCAAAATAAAAATTCAATTAGTTTTTGTTTAAATTCTATTTTTGTATTAATAGCATTAGCAAGGGAAAAATAATTGTCAAACTACTTTTTTTGCAGGCTATCATGAAACGGTGTATCACGGCAGTTTATTTATTACCTTTAAATATTAAAATCGAAACAGCATTTTTATGTGCTATAATACTTGTAACAGATGAGATTAATTTTAAATATGTTCGCAGAAAGGAACTATTGTAATTTGCTCCAATATTCAGAAAAATGAAGAACATTCTTAAATAATTAATAATAGAGAAATTTGTATTCTGTTTTTGACTCCAATATTTAGATAAACGTTAATGTCCGTTAATACGTTAATGTCTACTAGTAGTATTAACAGAATTTCGTTTGATTCCAATACTAAGAATTGAGAAGATGAACCTTAAATGCCTAATATAACCGTCGTTGAACTGCCGACAAGATTTTTTGGGTTACGACTTCTGATATTCAACTCCGTAGCTTTGTAATTTTGATCCCAAACCATTAGACAAGGAAACTCCTGGATCAAGTATTCGAAGAAATTTGCCTTTGCGGAGGACTTTTTGAGTGAACTATCCTACATTTTCGTTACATGGAGAGGAAAACCACGAAAATCTCTCAGAGTTAACCTGATGTCCCGAGGATCCTAACCCATGATCCGTCTACTACAGAGGATATTTTAAGTCAGCACTGTGGAAGCTAGAAGCGGAATTTGTAGCGACTAGACATCGCTGGGATTCAAACCTGGTTCACCTTATTGTAAGCCTTCTATCCGCTGAGTCATCACGACTCTAATTAGTTAAATTATTGAGATTCTGTTTTTAATTCAATAGTCAGGAAAGGGAGATGAGCCAGAAATATCTGTCTACATTTGAAAAAAAATTGTAAGGGCCTCCTCCAACGCTGTTTCGGATGTTCAAATTAGTGTTACATTTTGCTTTGTTGCGCAAATACCATAAAAGTTAACTTGTAATTAGGAATGTACAGAAAAACATGCTCGAAGTATAATGAAATATTAGATAATTATGTTTAGTTATGGCTAGTTTATGAACTGGACACAAGCCTTGCTTTGAAATTTCTATTTGTTTTAGGGGGGTTGTTAGGGCGAACATCAATAATACTAATACTGAGCTTTTTGGATGTACCTTTTCTAAGAATCTACTTATGATATCGCTTTTAAATTTTTCGGGTATATTTGAGATTATCAGTTGGATGCTGTGATAATGTTTTATCGCTAGCAGGAATGCTTTTCGAGTAGCGAAACAATTTTGATGAAACTTTTTTAAAAAATCAAAAGTTCTCAGTTTATTTTTTTAACAGAAATCTCTCAAAGCTAAGTATTAACTATTATCACTATGCAACTTGTATGTGTAAATATTCCGTGAAATAAAAACTGAAGCAGTATCTTGTTTAGATGCTGAGAAAAGGAATGTCGAAAAAAAATCAGTTATAGCATTCTTGGTATATGCCCTACCGACTCCACTTAAAAATTATTACAATTTTGAATGATTTTTCTCCTTACAAAGTTTTGCTTTACGTTATATTTACATAAACTTAGAAGCTTGAAATTACGAAGGCGTGTTGAAAAAAATTCAAGAATTTGACGGAATGAAAATTTTAAGATTCGATTATCAGTTCGAGAAATATCAGCTATTAAACTTGAAGTAAACAAAAAATTATTTTGTTGGACCATCTACTATGCGCTTAAATGCAATTTCACATTTACAATTATAAACTTTACACAATTTCTTTAAAAATTTTTAATTTGTTTTTACTTTAAATAATGGTTATTTATCGAATGTTGTCGAAAATTTTAACTTAATCGAGATTATGATTATCATTTTGTCAGCACATAATTGATTTGATTTGATTTGATTGAATTGATTGATTTGATTGAATTGATTGATTTGATTGAATTGATTGAATTGATTGATTTGATTGATTTGATTGAATTGATTGATTCGATTGATTTGATTGAATTGATTGATTTGATTGATTTGATTGAATTGATTGAATTGATTGATTTGATTGATTTGATTGATTTGATTGATTTGATTGATTTGATTGAATTGATTGAATTGATTGAATTGATTGAATTGATTGATTTGATTGAATTGATTGAATTGATTGAATTGATTGAATTGATTGATTTGATTGAATTGATTGATTTGATTGAAAGTAACAAAACATTGATACATAATAAAATAAAGAAGTCGTAAAGCATACCATTAATATCAAAACTTTTTTAAAAATATAAATGTCACTCAAGAGCGGAAAACTATTTGCAATTTGAACTGTTATATAAGATATGTATTGTTATGGATTGTTTATAAATAATATTACTTATTGCAATTATTACAACTTGTTTATTTTTGCTTGTTTATTACTGAGTATTTTTCTTTATTACTGAGTTTATTGCTGAGTATCAAACTTTATTTTTTTCAAATATAATTTATTATTTTTAATTGTAGAACTGTGCAACTTGTATGTGTAAATATTCCGTGAAATAAAAACTGAAGCAGTATCTTGTTTAGATGCTGAGAAAATGAATGTCGAAAAAAAATCAGTTATAGCATTATTGGTATATGCCCTACCGACTCCACTTAAAAATTATTACAATTTTGAAGGATTTTTCTCCTTACATTACATAAACTTAGAAACTTGAAATTACGAAGGCGTGTTGAAAAAAATTCAAGAATTTGACGGAATGAAAATTGTAAGTTTCGATTATCAGTTCGAGAAATATCAGCTATTAAACTTGAAGTAAACAAAAAATTATTTTGTTGGACCATCTACTATGCGCTTAAATGCAATTTCACATTTACAATTATAAACTTTACACGATTTCTTTCAAAAATTTTAATTTGTTTTTACTTTAAATAATGGTTATTTATCGAATGTTGTCGAAAATTTTAACTTAATCGAGATTATGATTATCATTTTGTTAGCACATGATTGATTTGATTGAATTGATTGATTTTATTGAAAGTAACAAAACATTGATACATAATAAAATAAAGAGGTCGTAAAGCATACCATTAATATCAAAACTTTTTTAAAAATATAAATGTCACTCAAGAGCGGAAAACTATTTGCAATTTGAACTGTTACATAAGATATGTATTGTTATGGATTGTTTATAAATAATATCACTTATTGCAATTATTACAACTTGTTTATTTTTGCTTGTTTATTACTGAGTATTTTTCTTTATTGCTGAGTATTAAACTTTATTTTTTTCAAATATAATTTATTATTTTTAATTGTGGAACAGCCAGAATGGTCATTTTGACGGCGAATCAGCTTTGAGAGGTGCCAAGTCTTGAAATATTTAAACCAGCGAACTTGACTTTTGTGACTTTTACTAACCTTTTGAGATCTTAAAAAGCAGTGAAGTAAATTTTCATTAGAATATATTATGAGCGCATAGAGAGTCGATTTACCTAGTACGACTATTACGGTCCAAATGAAAGCTTTAGAGATTTGAGTGTAATGCTTAAATATAGCACACTATATGGCTTATCCTTATTTTATTACAGCACACGCCTAATTTTAATGACACTGAACGACTTTTTCATAGATTTTTTTTAAAATTTGAATAAATTATTTTTGATGTTTTGATTTTGATTATTTTGAAAGAATTAAAATTGAATAAATTATTTATTTGAATGAATATTATTTTTTTAAGGATTTTTCTTTACATATTTAAAATAATACCATTGAAAATACTTCAAAATATCAAACTTATTAAATATGACTTTTTAAAGTTTTTTATAATGATATATGTACTAGAAATCAAATATTTATACACATTTACTTATTGCGGCCAAAATGAAAGCAGTGGTCGTTCTAGGTAGGTAAAAATGTCGATCAATCTAGTGTTAAAATCCAAATAGTTGTTCTTTTGCTTACTATTTACATATTAATGAAATATTAACATTAATTACATATATTATAAACAAAATAACCCCTTTTTTAAAAATATAATTTTTAAATTTTAAGGAAAAGAAAAGCAAAGACGAATAAAAGGCCATTACGGGGTTGTAGAGCGTAGCCCTCACTAAAATCAGTATTCTGTTTTTAACTTCAATTGTCAGAAAACAGGATATGTTCCTTAAATTTGCATCAATAGTAAAAAAAAAAAAGAATTCTATGTAACTACAATATTCAGAAAAAAAGTAGATGAGCCTAAAATATGTATTTATAGTAAAATAAGAATTCTGTATATGATTTCAACAGTCAGAAAAGAGTATACAAGCCTTAAAAATATATTTATGGTAAATCAAGAGTTCTGATTTTAACTCCAATATTCAGAAAAGAGGAGTATCTATTAATCTTAAAAATCGAATTTAGTCTTTGTCTACAATGCTCGGAATATTGAAGATGATATTATTATTGTTATTACTATTAGTTCATTATCATGATAGTATTATTAACAGCAAAATCAGAATTCTGTTTTTGATTCCAATAAACAGGAAAGAAGAAATGAGCCTTAATCACCTATTAAAACTACTATTCGAAGTAAAATAAAAATAAAAATTTTAAACTACAATACTCATAAAAGTCCAAATAAACGTTTGATGTCTATTAATAGTAAAATCAGAATTCTGTTTGCGACACCCACTCCACGTATGTAGAAAAACACCTCCGAGTACATCTAAAACAATCTGTTTTTTTTTCCTTAAATACATCTGTATACAATCTGTACACACATCACGTGCATCTGGATAGGTGACAAAAACTGATGACGTCCGGGTATCACATTCATAAATTCCTTCCATCTGTCTGAAAAACGTGCCCATCCTACAGATATCGAGAAAGGTGCGTGAATCAAGATCGTTTGTGGCAGAAACATCGTGTATCACTGCCTTACATCGACTTCCATAGATATTTCATTCCCTAAACGAACAGATCCATTCTTGTTAGAGATATAAAGAAAATGGCGATTTATTATCAATAGAAGAATAATTATGGATAGATACGTTTGAAAAAGCAACAATCCGTTTGCTGTAACTCTCGAAAAATGAAATGCTTGTTGTTTTTGTCTTTTACAAAATAGGCAAAAACACGATGCTGTGATATTTGTTCTTATTAACTAAGAATAGATAAGAATTTTCATGGTTTGTTTACCCACTAGTAAGCAATATGACCATTCCAACAACATGTATTTATCAAAGTATAAAGAATTGTGATTTAATCATTTTATTGCTAGCATTTTTTCAATGAAGCAAGCAATTTGTATCCATAATATATTATTAACAAACATATTTTTGCTTTGATCTAAAATTGTAGACGTGGATCATTTTAAAAATTTCAAGATAAAAAATTATCTACTTACGATAGAACCATTGATAGTTGAAATAACAATTGAAACAGAAATAAGCTTTAATGTTGCTATTGTCGTAGGCCAGTAAGGTATTGGGGGTGTGATCGTTCGCGCTTCCCTGTGGCGCCCTCTATGTCCAAGATTTCTATTACAGCCACACCCATACGCCACACCCGTTTATAGGGTGGATCCATTCATACATTCATTCATCCTCAGCTTGTAATTTTGATCCAAACCATGGAATAAACAATCTCCAATTCAGTACCCCCAGAGGTATTATTTGTTTAGGGGAGGACTTTTAGACCCAACATATTTAACAAGCATCAATCACCATTTGCTAAATAGGAAGTCTTCTGCCTGCTGAATTCAAACTCCAGTTCTCAGGAACGTGAGTCCAGCGCCCTGCCAACCAGGCTAATCTAGCCCAATAAGCTTCAAATAGAGAGCATAATCGAAAACATTGGATGGAATAAATATTTACAGCAAATATCACCCCTGGCTCAAGAAATGACCCCTCCTCAGAAACGTTTTTATTTATTTGCTAATTTGAAAAATGATCGATGGCCAAATGCTTAAGGAATCCTCCATTTAACTAAGTAGAATGCAGGTTCTTGTTCTGATAGAAAAAAGTTTTTTTGCGAAGAGTTGGCTAGTCAAAAAAATTTAATTCTCTCCATATACCAACCACAGTGATGACGTGAAGTATCGTGACGTAAAACAAATTATGTGTTAGAACATATTTGCCATCTGGCTAACCATGAGTGGTGGTTCATGTTTTCCCTTATCATGTAATACAAAACTTTGAAGGTCGTAAGCTAGAATATGGATCGGCTGTTCAGCGTCAATATTAGAGAAGAAAAACTTTGTGTTCGTCAAATCTTGACACAGAGATGGTAGTTGTAGGGAATTTTCACCCCCATCCCATGGTTTTGATTATATATATATAGTCTTTAACTCAAGCTTCGGTTTAGCTTTTATAGGAAATTTTCAGATCCGTAGTTTCCTCTTTAGTGTAATGCTCCTTTTATCAATTTTATCTAAGATTACATTCATCGAGATAAAAAAAGGACAAACTTCCACCCCCTCGAATTGCACAAGTTTACAGTGTTATAGATTTTTCAACAGTGGTAAAAATTTGAACTTTATTTGAAAAATTGAGAAAAATCTTAGAATAACATTAGTATATACACTTATTGAAAGACATTAAATATTAATTTTTAATAAAATAATTAAAGGTAATAATAAAATTACCATAAGTGTCGTTATTGTCTTCTAGAAATTCAAATTTAGAACAATGATATTTCTTTCAAGAAAATGAAGACTGAATAATTAAAAAGACTCAACTATTCAAATTAAAAACTGAATCAACAGAAATTAAATTTGATTTTTCATGAAATTATAATCAAAATCAAATACATTAGTATAAGAGATACAGTGATGTTGTTACAAAAAATAATACAAACAAATAAGGGATTAAGAACTCATTGATTAAAGTAATTTATTTAATTTGTATCAAATATTTCTTTTGTAGGCTTCGTGAAAAATGATTATTGCTAAGCTAAGATCCTGCAGCGGAAATATCAAAATATATTTCTACAGATGTAGCGGGAACATAGTGGAAGATTAAATTAATAATTATTAATTGAAAAATTTCATAAAAATTAGTATACATTTTTTTGTCTAAATTTAAAACATTATTGTTATTAGTGCAGAAAAATGTGTGGTACAAAAAGTTTAAAAAAATATGAAATTCAAAGGTCCTAATTTTAAGGTAAAATGTGCTTAATAAAAACGAAATATATATATATATATATATAATGAAATTTATAAAAAATTTATTTATTCCAAACTACGCAATTCCACGGATAGCAAAGAGTAATGTTTGTTGCTGCTAAAATAAAAATTTAAATTTACTGTATAAATTTTATGCATTGAATACGAAATAAAAATTATAATAAAATAGTATTTTTAAGCTAAATTATTTCAGCGAAGATTTAATTGCAAATTAGGACAGGATTTTTTAAAAAAGGAGAATTAAATTCCTTCTTCCTAAGGTATTAATCATTTTAAAGGTAGCTTAAATTTTTACCCATTGAAATTTAATTATAAAGAAATTCAAATGTTACGTAGTTTAAGACCATATCAATAATTTTTAACCAAAACCTTGAACATATTCATGGGGAATTTAGAGAGTTTTCCATATTTACGAATGCAGAAATCCCTAAGAAGGAAACAAAACCGAAAAAAGCCGCATTGAGAAAATCCCTATTGGTGAATATTTGATCCTACTAATGCTACATGTATGAAAGGGAATATATAAAAGCCAAAGACATCAAAACTTTGGTATTGACAAAAACAAGATCCTTTCTACTAAAAAAAATCTTGCGCATCTGTAAAATAAATCCATCATGAAAGGTTAAAAGTTCTCCTGTGCAATTTTACACAATATATTACATTTTCCGTGTTTACTCTTTTATTGCATACAGATAAAAAAAAGTATTTTTCATAAAAAAATCTCTTTAATACACAGCTAAGTGTTCTTCAAGGTTTTTAAGGGAAATATTAAAAATTTTAATATTAAGTATTAAAATAATTTTAAAAATATAAAATATTAATATTAAATACGTTTAAAATTTACACATTTTTAGATTTGGTTAGCATGCACGCATTCAACGTATTTAAGATAATCATTTTATTTATACAATCCATGTTTTTTTTTTAATAAAAGCAAAATTGACAAGTGATAATTTCTTCAAATTATTACACAGAGGAAACAGAAATACTCATGTAAAGTTACCGTATTTGTATGGTAGTGCCGTTTCTGGTAAATAAAACCTAAATTTCTGAAATAAAACCAAAATATACGATATTTAAACCATTAAATTCGTATCATTTCTGTTTCTATGAATACTGTTTCTTTTTTTCAAAATTAAAATTTTGATTACCATATATTTTGTACTGAAAAGTAAAAAAAAACGAAAAATTAATTCGCCTATCTATATTATCATAAGATAACAGAAAGTTGCCACATATATTACTAACCAGAATGGTAATAAAACCATATTTAATTGTTTATTTTAGCAAAATTCAAATTGTAATAGTTAATTGGCAAATTTTTGAGAAGTCTATAAAAAAATCTGAATCAAATTACAATAAAATGTGCTGGTACTCAGGATGCGGGCACCGTAAAATCCATTTGTTTATTTTATTTTATATAGTTGTTTATTTTAGCAAAATTAAAATTGCTAATTGTTAATTGGCAAATTTTTGAGTAGTCTATAAAAAAATCTGAATCAAATTACAGTAAAATGTGCGGGCACCGTAAAATCCATTTTACCGAAAAATCCAATTTTTTCCATAAAATTTAATACTGTATATTTTACTGCAGTTAGTATTAATTTCAATGGTTTTAAAGCAAGCATTTTTGTAGAAATTACAGTACATAAAATTTTTTAGTCTGTAAACTTTCACGGAAAAATATATTGTACTGGGAAAAAAGCGAAACCCTTAGTGCCGATACCTGTAACCATAATTTGATTTGTAATTTTTCTTTCATTGTACACACATCTTTACAATTCGTAAAATGTACACTGACAACGTATATCGGGTTTTGGTCGAAGATTGAATTGGACTAATGGAGACAGAATATTAAAAATCGCTGTGTTGATGAGTGAAGAGTTGTCTTTAGGCCTGTTTACACGGTTCAATTTCTTGAATCCGAGATATTGGACGGATTTCTCTGTCCAAGAAATTGTATGATTCGTTGACACTATCCAAGTTCTTGAATGTCGCTGATTCGTTGAAAGAAAAACTTGCGCATGCGCATTGTTCATATTCAACATTATAAAATAATACTTACATAAGTTTAAAATTACTAAATAAATTCAAAAAAAATCATAATAACACAAATAAACCTCAACAGATCAATTTATTTGGACTAAAATCTACGAAAACCCACAACAAAATTACATAATTTGCTTCCAGCTTGTTGACGTCACGAAACCTAAGACGCTGATTGGTTAAGGGAGAAAAAACTTGGATGGAAAGTAGAACATGCTCTACTATCGTCCAAGAAGTTGGACCAAGTTCTTGGATGTTTGTTTACACGATCAAAGCTCAAAGCAAAACAAGTTTCCATCAATATCAATCAATCTCTGTCCAAGAAATTGGATCGTCTAAACAGGCCTTTACGCTGAATCTAAACAAAACCAAACATGAAACAACAAGTGAAAAAAAATGGTTCAGAAATTTCGAGATTTTCTTAAACATGAAAAACAATATTTTTGATTGTAGTTATTTACAATTTTCTTTAATTATTAATTAATTATCCTCGGCTCCGATTTCATCGTATTATTTCCGATTCGAAGCAAAAGTTGCAGAAGAACTGTGCACAACCAAGCCTGGGTATCTAAAAGATTGCAGTGACATAATTGTAAATAAATACCCGTCAAAAAATGATACATTTTGGTCTCATAAAACATTTTATTGCTTCCGAACTATTAGTTCCAGTTTCATCCTATTGAACCTGGAAACAATAACTCATTTGTCTAGATAAAATTTGCTCACATTTTCCCCCTTTCAGCCTTTTAACTAAACCTAGAAGAATGGTCGTTCTTCTTTATCAGCACTTCACCATAACATGGGCCAAGGCATTTGCAATAAGCTTTCATACAACAGAGCAGTTTGACTCACACTACTCCCACAGTTTTACGCCACTCCCATAGTTTCGGCATCACACTGCTCCCAAAATTTTACAATATTCTCGACACAGTCTATCCATCTTCCCCTAATCGACCTCTTTTCCTTGTTCAATCCTTTTTTGAAAATAGTAACGTTTCTAGAGTTAGTTAAGCAACTTTAGAGCCAAAGTTCGTAATTAGATAACATTTCTATAAATTAATAAGGATAATTGAAATAAATATATAGAGCAGATTGTTTAGAGTATTTGTTAGCTTTTAACCTTCCGTTTCTGCCCGACTTGTGGCTCAATTTCTCATTTATTTTATCTTTCCACTGCCAACGCATGTAGAAATATTTCATCGCATGTATTGTGTTTAGATAAAAACTTATTAAAGAACCTCGGGCAGACATTCTTAAAACAATGAAATTTCCACTATTTGCTTTATTAAAAATCTTTCTGAAGTAATATGAGAATCCTCAAAAGTCATACTAAAATGTTGAACTGTAGATTAATGACATAAAAAATTTTAAAAAACATTCTGTAAAATAGTTTATGTAGCATATGCACCACAAATAGCAACTCAAGAGTACCTTAAGTTGCTCTGTTATAATATTTAAACTGTTATAATATTTGTTATAATATTTTCTGTTTAGAATATTTAAACTACATTACGTTTTCTGCAAAACTGCAAATATTTAACTTCATAGCCTTGTAATTTTGAACACAATGCTGAAAATAAAGGCAATTCCATGATCAAGAATTAGGAAAAATCTGACGTTTTGATGGAACTTGCCCGCATTTGCGTTGCATGGAGGGGAAAACCACGAAAACCTCCCACGGTTAGCCAGACGGCAAGGGGACTCTAACCCTTGATCCGCCTTCCGCTGAGGATATTTTACGTCAGCACTAAAATGGGTGTGAGCTAGGTGTGAATATCGTATCGACGATCCATGGCTGAAACTCGAACCTGGTTCCCCTTTTTGGAAGATGAACCCCGAATCAGTCATAATATTTTATATTTTTATGTTGGCAAGCACTTTTTTGTAACAGAAAACAAATACTACTCTGACATTTAAGATGAAAAAATTTGCTTCGTCCAATGAAATTCAACACAAGGGTAGGATTATTGAAATAAAATGTATTTCATGTTCGAAGATGGCGAATTTTTCTTAAACTTAGAAATGTCACTTATATTTTTAGATCAAGTAATAGCACGAAAAAAATCAAAATACGAAAGAATTTTTTAAATTTTAAAACGAAGAAATGCATTAAACAACCACGATATAAAAATAAAAATCACTAAAATAAAAATGTGTGACTCGCTTTAGGAGAATTGTTAGCCCAGCGCCATGCGCTTTTATAAATTTTACACAATTCTTGTCTTTTTTCCCTTTTTTTTATTTATTATATATTTTACATCTCTTTTGGAGTACTTCTTAGTGCAATAGGGAATGGACTTTTAAAGAGAAATGAATTTATAAGTGAGGAAGAAAAAAACGAACAAGAAACTATTCTTCTGAGTATCCCTTGGCAGAAAAAAACTCACAAGTTGGCGAAGGAAAATGTTTTATACAGAACGAGTACTAGAAAAAGACCATTTTTTTCGTTTTGCTTTGATAAAAAATTTTCGTAAATTTTTCTTTCGCATAAATGTTTTATTCGTCACGTCGCTAAAAAAGAAATTTATTTTATACTAAACAAGTATAATTGCACCAAATAATACATTGTGAGAAAATAACTAAAACAAATTAATGCAAAAAAAAATGCAAAATATAATAGAAAATAGGAAAGTAAATGAAAAAAAATTATGTAATAAATAGATAAAAAATGATAAAACAAATATATCTAGGCTAGATGCAAGTTTAAATAACGCCGATATTTTTAGATATATTACAGAATATGCATTTTCGCAAGAAGTAGTTTCTCTTGTTTATCGATTTGGATAAAGCATTGCTTTTCTCGACAAAAAAGTAAAAATATTAAATAAATAAAAGGTAAAAAGGATTAAATATTTTTCGTGTTCTGTATATTAATGAGTATTCTGTAAACAATTAAGTATTTTAAGTATTGTGTTGCTTTTCAATGCTTGGGTTGAATTTTTTAATATTAATAAGAAATAAAATATTAACTATAATTTGAAAGGGAATTTAAATCCTCATGTTATTTTTTCCCAGCAATTATAGTTTTTATAAACCAAACTATTGCTAGCATTCTAGAAAAAAATACTCATTAAGCAAATTTCGTCACGTCGCTAAAAAAGAAATTTATTTTATACTAAACAAGTATAATTGCACCAAATAATACATTGTGAGAAAATAACTAAAACAAATTAATGCAAAAAAAAATGCAAAATATAATAGAAAATAGGAAAGTAAGTGAAAAAAAATTATGTAATAAATAGATAAAAAATGATAAAACAAATATATCTAGGCTAGATGCAAGTTTAAATAACGCCGATATTTTTAGATATATTACAGAATATGCATTTTCGCAAGAAGTGGTTTCTCTTGTTTATCGATTTGGATAAAGCATTGCTTTTCTCGGCAAAAAAGTAAAAATATAAAATAAATAAAAAGTAAAAAGGATTAAATATTTTTCGTGTTCTGTATATAAATGAGTATTCTGTATACAATTAAGTATTTTAAGTATTCTGTTTCTTTTCAATGCTTGGGTTGAATTTTTTAATATTAATAAGAAATAAAATATTAACAATAATTTGAAAGGGAATTTAAATCCTCCTGTTATTTTTTCCCAGCAATTATAGTTTTTATAAACCAAACTATTGCTAGCATTCTAGAAAAAAATACTCATTAAGCAAATTGATTACATTATCTAAAAGCAATAAATAGAGTATTGTATTGGTATTTTATCAAAAATATTTATCATTTTGCAAAGATAAAATTTTTGTAAAAGCCGACTATTATTTTGATCTAAGGCCCTATCATAAAAATTTCCGGACTCTAATTGATAAAACTAACTTCACTTGAGCTTCTAAAACAGCTTTTTTTAATGAGACATTTTATTGATTTTTGTTATTTAATTATTTAAAAATATATTACCATTCTCTTACTATCAAATTAAAATAGTCTTTGTGTATTAAATAATAAATTCGGGGCTTTAGTTTGTCATCAACCTTTGCACTTGATTAAACAAGCATAATACTTATACCACTATCATGATTCAAAAGACATATCACTGATTCTAATGAAAGAGAAAAAATCATTGAAATCTGTAAACTGAATCTACTCAAATATGTAAACAATCGTATTAGAGTTACTTATTTGTATACTGCTAGAATTCTCATCCTGAATGGTAATGTAAACAGCAGCAGTCTGTGCATCCAATTAACCATACAGTTTAAGGTAAGAATTTTTCTTACCTTTACGATCTTGAAACCGTTTTCAACTCGTATAGTTAAAAAACCGCGAATACAAAACTACACGGTTTTTTAGCCTTTTACAACAATCATGGTTTCAAAATTTAATTAAAAAGAAATTTAACTAGACATTGGAGATAGTTTGGCAGTTTTTTTTTTTGGTGCTGCCATCTAAGCGTGAATAAGAGTATCGCATTCTTATATTCTATGGTCACAAATTGGGGAAATGCACCTTATTGGAAAATCTTTAGATGTTGAAGGGGATGGACGAAATGTTATGGTGTCAACTCTGTAACTTGAACCCCGGTTATGTCAGTTATCAGAGTGACAGATCACTCTTCTTCGTCAGTTTGAATGCCATCTTATTTATGGTTATTTGACTATTTTGTTTTAGTATGGTAAAATAACAATTAAATTAATTGTTAGTTAACCATTTTTTTCCAGAAAATTTCAAACTGTATATCTGTTATAGCTAAAATGTTGCAAATGGGATATCGAATTTTTTTCCGAATCGATGAGCCAGACTCCATTACATCAAATTAATTGTATTTCTAGGAACCTAATGGAGTACATTTATCCAAAAACTGATCTTAGTCAACTAGTGAAAATTAATAAATTAAATCTATTTGCACTGACGATACAAATTATAAAATTTCTTTTATATATTAATCCCAGTGCAAATATATCGAATAAAGAGAAATACTCTATTTCATGGTTTACAACAGTATAAATTAAAATTAAACTCATAAACTTATCGGTATGCAAACTAATTAAATCATTTTTCTTTCTAAGAAAATAGAATGATAAAAAACTAAGACTTCATGATTTACTCACAGTCTTTCATTTTTAAAAAATGAGGCTGAAACTGACTACATTATAATTTATTTTGTTTGGTTTAAAGAAAATAGAAAAATCGAAACAAGGTATTTTCTTTGTGATATATCTCAGAATTTTATTCCTTCCGAGTTATCTTTATATGCACCAAATAAGCCATTTTTTAATTAAGAGAAAATAGCTGAAAATAGAATTTGAAAGCATTAGTAAAGAAGAAGAAACTGTTGACAATGAAAATGCAGAGCTATTATTGCAAGAATGGAATGTAATAAAATCGGGAATTAATGCTGACATGAATTTTGAAAATTTTTTACAAGTGGACTACTGCCTGGTGTCGTGCGGAATATTGACAGAAGCGGAAGTCACAGATAATGTCAAAGGAATATCAGATGAAGAGAAAGAAGCTGAAGATCATATTGATGAACCAAAAGTGAGTGTAAAAGAGACAGAAAAAGCTGTAGAGCTCTTACAAACTTTTCCTAAATCCCAGGAAAATGTCTGCTATGAAGGATCTGCTGCTCTTTCTAACATTAAAATAATTAGACGTGTTGAAGAATGAGACGTCTTGAAGATTAGACGTTTTGAATTTTAGACGTCTTGAAGATGTCTAATCTTCAAAGAGATTAGACGTCAAAGAGATTAGATGTCAAAGAGATTAGACGTGTTTGAAAGATTATTTTCAGTGTTAAAGGTATGTTAATTTTTTTTTGTGTAAATAGATGCAAGCGGTATATTTAATTTACAGAAATGTCTGTATTTTCTACTAAAAACAATTAAAGCAGCACTTTTAAGAGAAATTCTTAATTAGGCTTCATTTTTAAAGTACATTTATAACTACTTTATATATATATATATATATATATATATATATATATATATATATATATTATTTTATAAAATATACCTCTATACAGAATAAAAAAAAACTATAAATATAAAAGTTTTATTTATTTATTTATTTCAGTTTATTTTTATTTATATAAAGTAACTTTTATACAAACAAGACATATGAAAAATGATAGGAGCAAATAGAATGACATAAGCAAAGATTTTACTCTATGATCTATAGTATATATTCTTATTCACCTAAAGATTTTTCCATATAAACAAGTCAGTTTTTGATCAGAGAAAATAGAATGATAGAAACAAAGGTTTAACTTGCAAAAGAAACTAGCCGGACAAAAATCATTCGTCAAGTTGGTAAAAACATAAAAAAAGGGGAAGCACTTTCGGAAGCAAAAACGATCTGTGGGTTTCTGTCCTGCAACCATTCTCTCAATCTTATTTTTTGCTTTGCTCGGTCAGCAGAGTGTCTCACAGCACATGTACAATGCAGATTAATGTTCACTAGAACCATTATTTTACTCGTCAGATTATAACATATTCTTGTCTAGACCAAATCCTTTTCCCTAGAATAGTTTTATTATTCTATTAACAGGATGTTATAAGGAAAAAAAATCTATTTTTTTTTCGAAATGCTTCGAAAAACTAGTAATAATGTATTTTATGATTAAATGACAATTGCATGTACACGGAAAATTTTAATTTTATTGCAATATCATTCAAAATTAAGAGAATTTTTAGATTTCTGCCATAATCTTAGAAACCACTGAATCTATTTAAATAAAATTTAGTTGAGAGATATGTTTACATATTACAAACAAAATAATAGTTTAACAGTTATAATCAAGTGTGACTCAAGTCATTGAACAGGAAAGATATGAAACAATTGTTTCAGCATCAGAGAAAAACGGATGTTATAAGGGTGAAAGAGTCCGGTATCCTTCTATTCCCTTTCCAGTAATATGCTGTGTCTCTTTAACCGTGGTTTCATCAAACCGTGTTAACCTCGGTTTCATCAAGGAATATAAAAGAAGAGAACAAGTCTAGTTCTTAGAATACGTAACTTCGGCAGGGAACTACTCGGTACTGTAAACGATGCAGAAAAATAGCTTACAGGGCGAGATACGTGCTCTGATATAGCAGAGTATCATACAAAACATGTCCAACTCTCATGCGAATAAGAAGCAATGTAACAGTCAAAAGGTATGTCATCTGTAAACTGGTTGTTGAATAAATCTACATGTATAATTGTGTACACTGTCTCCCGCCAACCTAAATTTATTCTTTCATTCTATCTCAAAATATGTTAGCAGATTTGGTAAAATATACAACAAAACTTGGGTGACATAAATGCATTACCAAAGAAATATCTTAATTATTTAATACAATACTGTTTATAAATATAGCAAAAATGCAGAATATACCAACAATAAATTTGAAGGCAAGTTTTTACATATCCTCTTTTCATATCCTTTCATAATCTGTAAGAAACGTATTTAAAATATCCTGCCAAATAGGGATTTGGAGGAGAAGACGGTGAAAACAATTTTTATAAGCTTCTGCTGCTGACCCTCTAAATTTTGTTTCTTTCCTCTATACACAGAAACCACATCAATCCTCGGGAGAGCAGCTTACATTAAGTCTATTGAAGCTAAACTTCTATCCCTATGTATCTCTTGGTTTCATGCAGGACATGCGATAGATTTTTGATTCAGATTTTCTTTAGAGGTGAACTGGGAGTAGATACGTTTAGTACTTTTTTACAGATTACAGACAGGCGTGGTAAAACTGCAAACATTGCGATTGAAGAAAAAACAAAATAAAATGCAGCAGTTTTATGTTTAAAAGTATAAGTGAAAATTGCTTTGAAAATAATTTTTCTGATATATCATTTTTTAATTAAAATCTCAGCCTTTACCTTGTTTTTCTATAATTAAACATGATTGAATTTTTTGAAGTAAGTTAAACAACTGTAGTCACACTTTAAAAAGATGTGTAAAATTAGATACTCCCTATTAATTTTACAAATCACGTAAAATTATATTAAATTAATTTTAAATATTTAATTAAAATTAGAGTTGTAAGTCATTTAGACACCTAGCCATATAATTTATAAAACATTAAATTTAATTTAATTTAGACAAGGAAAATTAAACATTCCCATAAATATATTTTTAAAAAAAATTTAATTAACATTACATTAAGGTTGTTCTAAGGTTGTTAGTTCATACCTTAAATATCATAAGATTTAGCATTATTGCTCTTTAAAAAGATGCAATAATTTCTCAGTTTGGATTTATATTTAAATACGCTATTTTTATAACTGCATATCAAAAAGTTTTTCTTTACTTAAAAAGCTCTAGCAACATAGCGAATTATGCAAAAAGAATAGTTAAAATAATTAAGCTATAACTTCAGAACGTTATAAGATAAAACAATAGGGCCTATATTTTTCAGATAATGGCTAACCCTTTATTCAGGGGTAAAGATTACGAATAAAGATAAACTAATAATAATGATATTTTAATTGAAAACATGTGATTAATAATTAACGATCAAGCAAACCTTAAAAAACTCATAACTATTAAAATCTACTTATTTGTTTCGTATCTAAAACAAATATTGAATGGTATTTTTACAGAAGTAATAGAAAAATTTCTTCTGTTCAATTTGACTTTTTTAAAACTACGGATGACTGATTTTTTTTATGGTATTATAGCTTTGATAAATAAAGCAAATTAGTGGTGTAGTTTAAACTCAATCTCAGTAGACAATATAAGAAAATCCATTAACTTCCCTAAAAAGAAATAAAATGGTTAAGGAAAATAGAAATGAAGAAAAGAAATTGAAATAAAATAAAAATGGATAAATCAATACAAATAGAATAAACCATTTACTTATTTTGTTAGCAAACTGCTTCTTTTTTAGTTTTAATAGATATATACAAAAACAAAGAGCTAAGAAAAAAAACTATTATTTTTCAGTATTAGTAGTTTCTTCTCTCTTTGCTCAATTGAATCGTAAATTCCAGGTTCCTAGAGATTCAGAATACATTCGAGTGTAAGGAATTTTAATAAAAATTATTCTACAATTTAAAATCATTCAGAAGAAAATACATGGGAATTATGAATTGAATTCATGAATTGAATTCATGTTTCGTGAAAGCTTTACTTTTCTCCATTTTTTTTTTGTTTTTAGCAATTTTAATATTTTTTATTAATTTAAAATAATTTCTTTTGTTATAAAAATATAAATATCTTTCTTGAATAGTTGACTTTTACAATCAAACAACGAAAAATAAATATAAGTATTTTTATGCGATTGCAACACTGTGGAGAAAAGTATAATTAAAACGGCTAGAATATAAATATTTACCGTGTTTCTGGCTCTATGGGAACGATGAAAATCACAGTAGTTTTTACAGTAGGGAGTTGATAAAGATTATGGTAAAATTAACAATAGGATATGATTTTCCTATTTATGATAAAATTTGATAAATGTAGTAAGGTCTTATAATTTTATCATGATACTTTAGAGCATGGTATGAAAAACACTTATTCGGTAAAAATTTACTTTACAGTTTTGTATTTTTTACTAAATGCCATGCATTAAATTTAAAATATGAACTACAAATTTGAAAACCAGAATTTCCAGTAAACCTTTACCATATGAAACCACTAAATAAATGGTTTTAATATCGTATAATTTGACTTTATTACAGAAAATTATGTTTCTAATAATTTATTTTTTTATTCAGAAATTTTGCTACTAAGCATTTTGGTAACTTTTTTCACCGGAATTTTTATTCTCTGTACGGAATTACTGCGAAATAGATGTTAAATTTTGTTGTAAGTAGCATTTTTTTTTAAATTTTAGATTATTTTGAGGGTTTTACAAAGATGTTTGAAAACAAATTTTCGAAAGTTTTTGCGAATTTTCATGCTATAATATATTTATGATTTCTCAGTTGCTCTTATAATTTTTGTTAAATTTCTTAATTGATTTTGTATTTTTATTTCTTAACGTAACAGATAAGTAGAAATTTCGGTTTTTAGAAGTTTACCTTTTTTTCAAAATAATTATGGGAATTATTATACGTGTTTGGAGAAATTTAATTTTATAAACATTTCATTTAAGATATTTTTATTATTTCTCTTTATTTTATAATAGCTTCATTTTATTCATACTATAATATCTTTATGATTTCACAGTTGCTCTTATAATTTTTATTAAATTTCTTAATTGATTTTGTATTTTTCTTTCTTAACGGTAACTCGGTAATTTCGGTTTTTAAAAGGTTTACCTTTTTTTCAAAATTATTATGGGAATTATTATACGTGTTCAGAGAAATTTAATTTTATAAGTATTTAATTTAAGATATTTTTATTATTTCTCTTTATTTCATAAAAGCTTCACTTCATTCATACTATAATATCTTTATGATTTCTCAGTTGCTCTTACAATTTTTGTTAAATTTCGTAATTGATTTTGTATTTTTCTTTCTTAACGTAACGGATAAGTAGAAATTTCGGTTTTTAGAAGTTTACCTGTTTTTCAAAATAATTATGGGAATTATTATGCGTGTTTAGAGAAATTTAATTTTACAAACATTTAATGTAAGATATGCTTATTATTTCACTTTATTTTATAATAGCTTCTTTTTATTTAAATTTGAGATATTTTTTATCTGCGTGTAACTGTAGGGATTGGTTAAATGTAGGTACCAAATTCCATTGTTGTAAGCACTCGTTGTACTAATTTGTTACATACTACCGGAACCATGGAAAAAACTGAGAATTTATTTTCATGTTTTATGGATTAGTGAAACAAATGATTTTATGTTTCGCAAATAAGTACAACAATAACATAAATGGTTATGCCGGAAAAATAATTCTTTGTAACAGTTATTCGCATTTCCGTTAGCTGTAAGACACATTCCATTAGTAATTTTATCAATAGGTTTAAATTCCTGAAGAAAAAAGATATAAAATTATGGCGAAACAATTTCCTTTTAACTTGTATACCCTTTTTTATTTAATCTTAAAAAATGACTCTAAGACAATGCAGCTCTATCTTTTGTAAATAAGAATATAACTTACTTTATAATAAAATATTATTTTTACTTTAAGAGCTTTTACTACTAGCGGAAAAAAATATCTCACATAGAAATAAGTGTCTTTCTCTAAAGATGCAAAGAGAACAAACTGTAACTTTACTTAACACAATTATTTTTCATTTCTTGAAAGGCTTTTAACACTTTCTTTCTGCACTATAAAGAATTTTGTTTCTTTGCTTCCACTTGAGGATACAATTTATTTGGAATGAGCTAACTTCACTTCTTGTCTTACATGCACACCTCAACAAAGAGCAAAAAGTTTCATTTGTATTTCATAAATATTTATTAATGTTTTGGAGAAGGGAGTCACCTTCCTTTCTTGGAGTTCTTTTTTTTTTTTTTAGTTTTCTTAAAATACCATATTTTATTTCATCACTATCTTCCTTTTTGCTGATTTTTCCTCTTCGCATTACTTGTAGAAAAAGAAAGACTATTTCGATGTCAAATTTTAAGTTTCTTGCTCTGCACAAAATGATCATTGGCATGGTCGCCGGCACACAGGTTTGCGCATCTATCAGGAAAAAATTACTGTGGCCAGGAAAACTGTGGCCAGGATGAGTCCCCAACCACGATCTTACCCTTGCAATTGCAACGTCACCTGATCTAGGCCCAACGTCTGGCCTCATTTCCTTTTCAGGATCCCTAATTTATTGTTTATTTATTACATTGCAATTTATTCAGAAAAACAGATAATTTCTGACATTGTGTTACTATTATTGAATATTGATTATTGAAATTTAAGACCTAGGGGAGCTGAGCGTTAAAAATAGTGACCAAACAGAAGAAGCGTAGCTAAGCATTACATATCATGAAAACACATCTGGATAAACAAATACACTGTATGAGATAATGTAGGAAAAACACTAATACGATACAAGAAAATAATGGGAAGCTGGAAAATTATGTACATGGGGATTTATATTTGAAGCACAATTTCCATTTGTTGAATTTATAGTATCTACTATATTTAACTATTCAATAACAGCTGTCAAAAACGATTAAATCAAAAATTTGTAGTGATGGTGCATATGCACATAAGCTTCATGTTAAATGACTGTAGGCTATATAATCAGGATATGCCAATTTTTTCATGTAGATGCATTCAATTATAGATGGTTTGCAAGTAGATATATACATAAAAGACATTATGGCATTATATAAACATTGCATAAAATTATCATTTTCGCTTAGTCAAAAACAGTGTTGACAAAGCGGAAATGACCATTTGTGCAAATGGCCATTTTCCCAACAATGTGTAAATATTCATGTGCAAAGCAAATTAAATGTAACGTGCAAAGCAAAATTAACATTCCATTTTTGTGTCAACTTAAGACTTATCATTACAAGATTTTCCTGTTTAGTTTTTTATATGTAAACAAAGTAAAAATGCTCATTTTCTCGTTAATCACAATGATTTTGTCAGAAACAGAAATTTTTGCTAAGTTCATTTTTCTTGTAATTTTATTACGTTAGTTCCGTCAGTCTTTCGGTTCCAAGTTCCAAGTAGTTATATGACATATTTAATATTAAGGATCAATCTTCGTTAACAGTTAAGGAAGGCTGATTTAGCTATTTCAAAATCAATATCAGATGAAACATAATCTCTCTCTCTCTCTCTCTCTCTCTCTCTCTCTCTCTCTCTCTCCCTCTCCCTCTCTCTCTCTCTCTCTCTCTCTCTCTCTCTCTCTCTCTCTCTCTCTCTCTCTCTCTCTCTCTCTCTCTCTCTCTCTCTCGTGTGTGTGTGTTTTGAAAAAATAGTGTTATTACTAACTTTTATTGTCGTAAAGAATGTTTAAAGTTAAAATAAAACAATAAATACGATACTAACTACTAACACTTAATTGTGCAGATTTTTATAAAGTTGTGAAACATTTATAACAATCGTATTTATACAAGCATAAATAGTTAACATTTAAGATTCAAACTTTATTCTTCTATCAAGCTAATTATTCTTTAGGGATCAATTTTACATTTACTTAAATGATATTATAATCCCAGGCTAATTCCACTATCTTTTCACGATTTGTGGGATTCACTCATTATAATGAGTAAAGAATAAGAATCCAGTGTAGCCCAGATAAAATACTTTTTCGTTAATATTGATATTACTTTTCAAAATCTTATAACATTACAACATCCGCAGACAAGTAATTAAAGATACAGAGAAAATGAAAACGTACCATAGAGCATAAGAACTTAATCCACGAAGAGAGGGTAACAGTGGCATGAAAAACCATACAAGTTTTGAAGTTATGCTGGAAAACAAGTACAAAAGTTACTACAACATTGCTAACTATAAAAGTGATATCCATTCCAATGATCAAACAACAAAGATCCAATCTTAACAATAAAAATGGTATCCATTTTTGTCAAAATGATATCACAAAACGTATAAAAAAGTAAAAATTGACGTTTCAAAGCGATTAACATGTAAGCGCTTAATTTAAGTAAGACAAAACCATAACTAACCTTCACCCTTCGCTTCATCTTGATTCTGAGCTTGCTTGTGATGTTCGCGAATTTCAATGCCGTTTGTGATCTCATATTACATAGTAAGTCTTCAGTTTCCATCCTCTTTACAGGTTACGGCAAAAAAACTGGACAAACAATTTTTAATCGAGCCATATTAAAAATAATTAAATTAACAAAATGTAAAGAAAACTAAATGGCATGTACTTTTACAACGCGGAAAAAACAAGATGCACAAAAATACCAGAATATGGCAAGGTTTGCAGTGTTTTTGGCTCTATGGGAACACCAAAAACTCGGTAATTTTTACCGAAGTGCTTAGTTAATAATTTTGATAAAATTAATAACGAAATATAATTTTAAAATCTGTTGTAAAATTTGGTAAGTGAGACAAATTTTGGTAATTTTAGCATGATACTTTAGAGCATGGCTACAAAATCATTTATTCGGTCAAATTTACTTTTCAGTTTTGTATTTTTTACTAAACGTGTTTCCAGTGATAACTATAGTTTTTTAAAACCAGAACATCTGGTAAACCATTACCAGGACGGAAAAATTACCAAACTAATGCTTTAAATATCGCATATTTTGGCATTATGAAAGAAAATTATGTTTCCTTTTTACTAGAAAAGTCATCACCATGGAGGATGGTATTTTTACCAGAATTTTTCTTTCTCTGTGTAATAAATAAATTTAATTGTCCTATAATGTGCCGCCTTTTGAAGCGATGCAGAGGAGCAAACACTTATTGAAATTTTCAGCAACCAGCCGCGAGTCTTCTACATTTAATCTACCCCATTTCCGATTGCTTTAGAGAAACCAAACTTTTGTCTATAAGAATGTGTACAGAATAAATAAACAACTTTGCATTAGATTTTCTTGTTTAGATAACTCTAAAATAACAGATGTTTTGCTCTATCTTGCAAAAAAGTTAAAACCGATACTAAGAGATATATTGTAAAATTCTGTATGACAATTGTATTGTATTGTATAGAATATTTTACAATATATCTCTTAATTGCAATGTATATTCTATTATGGAGAAAGAGGATTTAGGGTGCCATTTATGTTGAGAAGGTGGAGATGGTGGAATATTAAGGTGTGGGTGGAGTTTGTATTGATATAGTACAATGGGCCAGTTGAAGATATTGACAAATTGAAGATTGCGATGAAATCAGGAGATGATGAAAAGAATACTTGAACCGGATCAGAATTAATAGAAGGCTTTTATTTTATTTAGTATATTAGCAGAGCTCGAGATACAAAATATACATATTTTTATCCATAAGAATTTCAGTTGAATCAATTTTGCATAATAATATTAAAATAGGACAGGTCATGGGAGATAAATCCCCCACAACCTGCCTAATCAAAAGCCAAATTAAAAAGTACATGTAATTTGTTCCCAACAGACACAGAAGCACGGGTAGGAGATCCAAAATTGGCGAATTATTAAATTATAACATTGCCAAAACAAAGCCAACCAGCATATCAATATTGGGTTTAAAAGAATACCTTGGCGATCACGAGTCGCCAACAAATTTATGAGAATTATTACAACCATGCAACTGAAACATTTTTGCGGTTAGAAATTAGAATAAAAAGTTATAAATAGATTTTTGTTTTGATTAGAGGCGACAGTGAATTAATAAGTCTGCATTAGTAATGAAATAAAAAGTATCTGTTACATTGATCTATAAGAGAAGGATAAACATTATATGTTCATGTTCGTTTTTAAAAGATTAAGTCTTTGATTTATTTTAAATGCAATTCTATTAATAAAAAAAAGCTTAAGTAAAGAAAGATATTTAAAAGGATAGGAAATAAATATGTAATGCCAATTGTGGCATCACATCTATATTGTATTGTATATTGCAAATTAATGTTAGAAATGAACACACAAATTAAAACGAAAATAGTTAGCTTGTATTCAATGATGCAAAAACTTTGACCAAGTGTTTTTGCTGTACCCCATTTAACGTTCGTCTCCTGTTTGAATTTGTCAGTCCTATGCTAGAACATTTATTTTAAATGAAAAATTTATTCAAAAATTATTAATTCAAATATTTGAAATGTGGTTCAAAAAGCATCCTTTAGAAGCTATATGCAAACAATCATCAACTTTAAAAAAAATTTCAGATATTCGCACTTTCTCCAACACCTGAAAGAAGAACAGTATATACATGAGAATTTTGAAAATATTACAAACACTTTAAAAAAAAATAAAGCCACAGCACGTTGTAGCTTCTGATGAAAAAATGGGGCGTTAAAAGTATCTTCCGAAAAGTTTCCGCACTCAATTTTAGTTGTGTCATTTAAATATGCGGAAAAAAAATTCCTGGTACACAGCAAATCACGTCTATCAAAGAAAAAAGCAAACAACAAAATAAGCTTTTCGTATCGATATCCGATTTTGCCCGTTCAGAAAAGAGAAAAAAAATTATGGAAAAAAAACTCGATGAGGTAACTTGATGTTTTGGTTCAAGAGAAAAAAGGAATATGCGAGCATAAAATATTCACGAAAACTTTAGTTTGAACTTTATTTCGTTATTTTTTTAGCATTACTTTACATGAAGATTAGCATATCTTAAATCTCATTTGTACACAATATTTAAACAAAGAAAAGGAGTATTTGTGCGAAATATGTGTCCATGATAAATTTTAGCAAATTGCAAGAGCAGAAATAGCTTTGGTCTTTTTATTGATTAAGCTTTTTTTTAGATATTGTATGTATTAACCTTTAAATAACAAATATTTCAATGGTTATAATTAGGTTATTCTATATTAAATAAGTTTTGAATGTTAGTTTAAATTCTAATAGGTATACGTAAAATTATGACAATAAAGTTGAAGACCACCAATGAAATAAAACTTAAATGATGCATTTAACAAAAATTTAGATAAGAAATAACTCAGAAAGTGCTCAATTTAATCGTAATGAAACTGTATTTCCCTTTTTTTCTTCAATTGTACATATTGTGAGTCTGCAATAAAGACTATAACAGACTATAAAGAAATTAGAAAAGATTATAAAGAAATTAAGAATTGAAAAACAAAATTAATTTCCTTAATTCCTTAAGAGGCATTCATAAATCGGTCACCTTTTTGAAGAAATAGGCCGAACTACATAGAGATCAATCAAGCATAGCGTATAGTTAAATATACATACATAGCCTGAACATCTGTTCAATAACGTCGGTTTCAATCAATATAACGAATACATAGCATAATTATACAGCCGAAAGGCATATGTAACATGTGTGAAGTGCACAAGTTTAAAAGGGTTATATATAACAGGGCTTTCAGCTCGTAAATGTTACGACAAACTACTAGGGAAATAAGGGTACATCATCAGGATTGAGATTAAATAGAAACCCATTCCGGAAACGTCGTGGTTTACAGCTTGGGGCACTTCCCTATTATAAAATGTTCAGAAGCACTCGAAGAAACAGTTCATAATAGGGTGAATGCCCCTAGTGGTGTATGACGACAATTACGGACATGGGATCCCATGCAATTTTTATGCTCAATATTTTGTGTCAAACTTATATTGGTGTCAAACTTATATTGATTATATTGGTGTCAAACTTAATTTGGAGTTAGGGCACATCATCATGTGCCCTAACTCCAAATTAAGTTTGACACCACATTTATGCGATCTCCTGTTATATATGTAATATATCCTGTAATATATAGGTATATGCAACTTCCAGCTTTCTAAGCTTGAACTTTTCGATAAAAAATAAATTAAAATGTCATTAAAAATAAACTGAAACTTGTAGTTAAAAACCATTTGCAGATTTGAAAAAGCGGGTGATTTCTAAGATGTATTAAAAAATCTCAAGCTACAGAAGAAAAAATTGTTCCCCAGTGATGTTGACTAAATAGCTTGCTTTAATATACTGACTATATTTATTTAAAATTAGTTTAAAAATATTAATTTTTAATTAACTGTTACACTTTATTTTAAAGTAAGAAAATTCGAGGACATTTTGTGCCTAACTCCAAATGAAGTTTGTCACCACATTTACGTGACCTGTAGTTACATATGTAATATATCCTGTTATATATGTATGCAATCTTCTGCTTTTTAAACTTACACTTTTCAATAAAAATTGAACTAAAAATGCCATTAAAAGAACTGTAACTTGTGGGGAAAACCGTTTGCAGATTTGAAATCAGTGAGCGAGTTCTAAGATCTGTTAAAAAAAATCTAATGCAGCAGAAAAAAAATATTGTTCCCCATTGTTATTAACTAAATAACTTTCTGTAATATGCTGTAAAATCAGTTTAAAAAATATCAATTTTTAATATACTGGTATACGTTTTTTTAAAATAAGAAAATTCGAAGAAATTATTCGAAATGTGTAAAGTTCCATTAGACGGGTGCCTTTTGCATTACACCATTTTTTGTTGTTCTATAAAAGCGAAAATTATTATAGGCCTGATTACGTTACCAGAGAAATTCTTCACATATTTATTTCATATTGCGAAAAGGCACTGCTGTCTCAATATTTTGCTATCAATCTTGTTAAAAAAAAGAGTTAATGTATGACTATAACTTCATATAAATGCCAATGAATATAGTTAAGGTACCAAGTTAGATTCGGTAACTAATTTACTTAAAAAACTACTATCATTCCTTATCAAACACTTAACACCAGTTTTGAATTTAGCTGTTTTCTTTTAGTTGGGGATTCAGTTGAATTGCTTTGAAATGGGTTAACTGATTCGTAAAAGTTAAAAAGTCTTCTCTAAAATGAGTTGTTTAGACACACCACTGAAACGTTAATTATAGAGTGTACATAAAAGGTTTTTTTATCTTTAAATGATATGTGGAATTTTAGTACTTTTTTAATGTAAAACTGTTATGTAACGTAAGTTTAGAATTTCAAAAAATGAGTACTAAAATTACAATGAATCTCGAGCAATACTATCTTTTAAGTAAGCCAGCATATATATATATATATATATATATATATATATATATATATATATATATATATAGATAGATAGATAGATAGATAGATAGATAGATAGATAGATAGATAGATAGATATATGCTCCGAACGAACATTTTGTCAATGTGACGAAATAATTATAGTCACTTCTTCAAGGAAACGAAATTCGTCAATAGTAAAGAAATATTTCTTCATTCTATTTTTTTCCAACAAAAAAAAAAGAATCGTTGTGCCTAATAATGTCACCTTACTTAATCAAGAAGGACAAATAAATCAGAGATATAAATAAATTACCCCCATGCCTGGAGCTGGATAGAAACCCGGGATTGTCTTGGTACGAGGCAACTTCCATGATCAATATAAACGCTGACCGGATTATTTCGATCGTCTAGACTTGATCCTTGGTTTGTCATTCTTGTTGACAACCTCCCACAATGCACTATTATGAGGTTTCGAGTAGAAGAAACATTATCGTCGTGTATTTGAAAGTTTCCGTTTCGTCATAAATTGCGTGATTTCGAGACAAAATATTTCTTAAAATTTACGAAGTATAACCCAGAGATTGCTGAATTGTCAAAAATGAAAGCTTTGTTTCTGAGAGTGTCCAAATACCTGATCGTAAAAGCACTAAAAGAGGATTTGAATATTATTTTATTAGCATTGAAGTATAAATTGCAGCAAGTTAACTAATAACTTCAGATTTCACTTCTTCTACGGCTAATTTTGTTTTTTGATTAAATAAATATATATTCTGGAATTTATATTAAACATTTCGTAATATCAGAAATCCATCAATACTTTAAACATTTAAGATTTAAAATTGAAATTCAAGTTTTTAAAACACTAAATTCACTTTTATGTGTGAGACGGCTCATTTTTATTTTAATTTTCGAAATAAATCAGTTTTCTTACTTTTCTAAATTCAGCAATATACCTGGAAATAAAGATAACTTAAACTAAAATGAGGAGTGATTTTCTTTTCTTACTTTTTCCCCAACTTTCCCATTTAGTTGAGTACTTTTGGATCGAGTTTTCTTTCCCATTTTCCCCTAATCATGATGAAATCCCCACAATCCAAAAGAATTGAAGTATCTGAAAGCCCTCACGATTCCTATGAGCCCCTCATCTTGTAGCAAACTCAGCTCAGCTACTCAATTACAGTTAAATAAAAATTTGTGGGGAGAAATGGATCGCCAAACATAGTCGCCAAGTCATTTGGCTGGTTGTGTGAGAAAGACTCTTCGAGGTTTTATTCCTTTAAATCAGATAAATTGCAAAACTGAGAATTCCGAAGATAACGTTTTGATGCATTCTAATTAACTTTATCGCCACTTTTACCAAACATTTCCGAAAAAAGAAATAAATTATTCAATACTAAGTATTTAAAGAACAATTTTGTATATTATTAAAAAATTGTATTGGATTCTTAGTCAATTATTAAATTAAAATATTATTCTGCAATCGCTTACAAATTTCGGGAAATAATTTAGAAGAGGCACATGTGTCCTAATTTAATTCTCTTTCTGACAAAACATACAATTTTCCGAATTGAGAACATGTTCCTAATTAACAAGTCAAATATCAAACAAGTTTGAAGGACATATGATTTTGTAACTCTTGGAACTATCATGAAGGAGGCACATTTATTGTGATTTGTGAGGCATTCTCTTCGTTACTGACCTCATACTAGTCATTTAACGCGAAGTCATGTATCTTTTAATTTACAGGACACATGACTTCTGATTGACGAAACATATGTCTCTTGAATAAATTGTGTGTCAAATTACGTAATTTAGGATCACGTTAAGCAAAACAAGTGAAAATATTTATTATAAGAAAGATTAATCTTCTAAATTGCGTCTAGAGAAAAAGCCACTCTGTGCTTTTGAAGTTGCTTTTTTATTGTTTTCCTTTTCACAGAAATCAGTAAAACCTAAAAAATCAATGTATTATTTTTGAAAAAAAAATTTATTTAATTATTTTTTTCCATATTATAGACCGGTCTATCAAAATTGTATATTTGATGCAAAGACGGCTATTGTCTTGTAATTGTAGCCAAATGTAGCTATAAAATCAATGTAGCTGTAACCTAATGCAACTATAAGCGCATGATTCATCATAATCTTGTGACTGGTATAGGTATATCAAATATTTGAACAATATTCTCCAGAATATTTCTAAATGTCCATGGTGTTTTAGCCACGAATTTATTCAAGTAGTTTTTTTTAATTTAATTTAAGCAGTGTAAAAATTTAAACTAAATTGAGTTAATCGTTGATTAAGATGATCAGTAATAGGTTTCAACTCCGTGCACATACTTCTTAAAGATTAGATTATAGATTAGATAGATAAGATTATATATTAGGTTATAGATTAGATAGATAAGATTATAGATTAGATAGATTAGATTATAGATGAGATGGATTAGATTATAGATTAGATAGATTAGATTATAGATTAGATTCTAGATTAGATTCTAGATTAGATTCTAGATTAGATTCTAGATTAGATTCTAGATTACATTCTAGATTAGATTCTAGATAAGATTATAGATTAGATTATAGATTAGATTATAGATTAAATTATAGATTAGATTATAGATTAGATTATAGATTAGATTATAGATTAGACTATAGATTAGATTATAGATTAGATTATAGATTAGATTATAGATTAGATTATAGATTAGATTATAGATTAGATTATAGATTAGATTATAGATTAGATTATAGATTAGATTATAGATTAGATTACAGATTAGATTATAGATTGTAGATTAGATATAGAAATAGATTCTAATTCATATGCTTCTATTTCTTTAACGCCATTTAACAACCAAAAAAATATACTGTTCACAATTAGGAAATTTTTAAACCTACCGCTAAAATAAAAAGAGCTCATCGATCCTGTATTATTAGCAAGGTCTCTTTCTACAATTATCTCACGACTGCTCAACACAATTTGGAGCGAGACACACGTGATTTGTTTTAATTTTTCACATCTAAAACAAGAAATGAAGCTCTTTTAAATTTAATTTTCCCTGAAAAGAGATAATTTTACATAAAACCTTTTATAAGAGCAAGTCTGTGATATTATGCAAAACAATCAGATAATAGCCGTAAAAATGAGTTTTTGGGGGTTGTAAGTGATATCTCATTTTTTATATATTTTTTTGAGAATTTTTTTTCTCCTTCCTACTCGGACTTATTAAATAAGATTTTTCTTGCTATGTTCATAGCCTGCTTTATTAATAAATTTAATTAAGATTTCAAAAGCATGAATTCCCAACTGAGCATGAAATTTATTTTTAAAAAAATAATAATTTAAAGACCGCAAGAATACAAACAGATCTTTCAGAAACTGATAATTCATTTGCAAGTCTATACGCTCTTTTAAACGTATTAATTAAAGGGGCAGAATTTTACTGTAAAAAAGTTCTGTATGACTGTAATATGTACTGTAAAAAAGTTCCGAATTAAATTATGGGAAAAAAATCAGACACTCAGGTTGCCCCTAAAACCAATTATTACTGGAGTATATTATGGAGTAAAAATTTTATATACCATAATTTTTACACTATTAATTATGGTAAAATCACTGAACCACTCTATTTCAATTTATATTACTGTGAAAATTAAGGTATAATATTTTACAGTAAAAATGAATTTTAAGGTAAAATGATTCTTACATTAAAATAAATTATATGATGCTCCCTAAGTAAAAAATTAAATTCCTAGTGCACTTTAGCATCCAAATAGAGTCTCGGTGCTGCCATCTAGTTTGGCAGAAACTAGACATCCAAATTGGCATGACCAACGGTATCTCACCCATTGTGGTGGTCCTGATAGAGTGTATACCACCTCTGGAGAACACACTAGGTCTGCTTATTGGCAAGACCGATTGTGCAGTTCATTAGAAATAAAAAAATACTCCCTAAATGCCTGTACTTTATATCGCAATTTGTTCAAGAATTTTTTTTTTACAGTGCAGCAAGAATATTTAATTGCATGAAAATTAAAAAACGTATGAGAAACACCCTAATTATTCCTCAAATTGGAGGAAAATATGCGAAGAAGTTAACTATTTCATAAAATTATACAGAGGAAAACATCTAGATTCCGCTATGCTTTTTATTAATATGTTTAAAGTTTTATACATATGTGGAGCAGTTTTTTTTTCCACGAAATCTAATAAATTCAATAAATAAATAATCAAATTTTCTTAGTCTGTTAACTTAAATATTTGGAAACACTTACTCGTGAAAACATGTTCTTTTCATTTTATGACTTTTTAAAAAACAGTAAAGTGAAGAACTTTCAAATTTTACCGTCAGTGTATCTTCGGAGAAAAATGTAAATAGTGTATTTAGAAATGCATCCGGCGGATAACTAAATTTTAAAACTATATTTTCAGATAAATTAATGTTCACTGATAATACAATCGCTGGAAATGTTACTTTCAGATCTGCAGAACTATATCAAACAACTGTATCATCAGAGAATACGGATAATAGAATCTCTAGAAGTGCATTTATTATATCTTTAGAACTATATCAGATAACTGATATCAGAGATCTGAAAACAATGCTGAAGGATACTCTTAGTTTTCCTTAAAATGTGTCTCTCATATTTCTAATACTCGATCTTTTTTTTAGTAAACTCAGTAGTGATTGAAAAAACTCCTTTGTAGAAAGTTAAAGAAAACTATGCATAATTTTATTGTGTAAGATATCTCATTTAAAATGAAGAATTTTGAACAAAACTGTACATTTTTATCTTTTGAAAATTTTGAACAAAATCGGTTAAGTAGTTCCTGGGGACTAAAACTTCAAAAAAAATTAAGCCATACTCTCTTGAAAATTTTATTCCTCAGAAACAATCTGCTTTTATTTTTAAGTGATTTATTAACTTAAATTTCGAAATCAGTCACAAAATTTATTTTTCCCTGTCTAAATAGTTTAATTATTTTTTTGTTTAACCATTTGACGCAGAATGAACACCCGTGTTCCTTCTATATATTTCTTCCTTGAGCTCTTATTGCTTGTAAAAATATATTTTGGTATTTTTTGACTATTTAAAGCAGTCAAATAGTTATTAAAAAAATCTGCTAGATTATCGGAATTATATATGCATGAAAAATAAATTCAAAATAAGTAGCTTGAAAAAAAATTTTCTTCATTCATATTCGAAAATTTATCAATAATTGATTTTGTAAATTAACCAAATTTAATGGATGGACAACTGTTTCTCTTAGATCTAAAGAACTGCAAATAAATCCAAATTTTAAGAAGTAATGTTGTAAAGGGAGCAGTATTTGGAACATTTTACCTTTAACACAGAAAAAGACAACGGTGTTCCGCGTTGCATTTTACAATCATAAATTATTTAAATAATAAATGTAATTTTTTTAACTTATTTTGACCTAAATTAACAGAAAATATTAAAAAATATATATATAAATTATTATGTTTAAAAAAAAAATTCCATCAAAGGAGTAAAAAAAAATATACAAATCAGTGTTGGTATAATTACTTAATTTTACCAGCAAACATTTCGAACAACCAGGCATTCTTAATATTTCTTATTATTCTGTCACTGAAAAATTCTTACATTTTCTTAAAGATCTTACATTCTTTCTTCTGAGTTTATTTCTTTTCTTCTGAGTTTTTCCTGTGTAATTCTTCTTTGATTGTAGTTTTTTTCTTAGAAAATATTCAACCAAATTCGTTAAAAATGTTATTATTGATACGAGAAGAATATATTTTATATCTTGTAGTTTAAAATATTTTGAATTATTAAATTCGTAAATAATATTAATCAACTGATAATAATTATGAAAATTATTTCCACTTAATATTTTATTAGGGAAAACGAGTATTATAAAAGGATATACACAGTTCTTTTTAATTTTATTTACGTAATTGGTTTTAAAGATAATGCAAGGACATAAAAAACTAAATATAAATAAAAAGATTACGCACAAAGCATATCCATATAAAGAGAAAATCTATTAAAAAATGTTAATAGATTTAGGAAACTTTTTTTACTGTATCAGACTAATTCTTTTTAGAAGAAAAACATTAAGTTTCAAAAGCTTGGAAGTCTAAGAATATATTCTTTTTCAGTGAAATGTTCTTACTCTATTAGTTCATCACATCTCTTCTTTTCTTTACACAATAAAAATATTTGATTTTCTACAAAGCAAATACAAACTCTTTTGAAACAAGCACAAATTTGTCTTAGATCTTTTGTTTTGTTTTTCTGCATTCAGTTTTTCTTTTCAAAAAATCTTTAAGCATAAAAAAAACATTTGAAATAAATCTTTCACAAAATAAATCAGCGTAAACTTTACGTTCAGGATAAGCTTGATGAAAAATGCTTAAAGCATGATAAAATAATTAAGCCTTTTTTTAACTCATTAAAAATTATTACGCTTTTACTTAGATAAATATTTATTTACAGGATATCAAATTTATTAACATGTCGTTAATTATTTATAACCTCTCTCAAATCTTAGTGGAGTTGCGTTAAAATTACTTATAAAATTTGTGAATAATTCTACTGAATATAATTAAAAAGTGTTTTGAGTGAGATTTTTGAGAAAAAATTTTTTTTAAGGGCACATCTTATTTAAATCTTTCTTAAATGTATTTTCAAATTTATCAGATCTTAGTGGATGGTAGCACTAAACATTGCATGAAGTGACTGGAGGTTTCAAGTGTGTTTTGAAACAAAAAATTGTGCAATCTTTGAAAAAGACTTTTGATTACATATTGAAAAACTAGAAACACAAACGTAATAACGCTATTTCTAGATTTCGAGTGCGATATAGCGTACGTTGCTGTCTTTCACGCTGCTGAACACATAAACAAAGCGGAAATTCGTCAATACAAAATATATGTGTATTTCGAAATATGAAAAAAGTATAAATATATTTCATTTTTTAAATATCTGTCAATTATATGAAATAACTTTATAAATCCCTTTCTTATCTGTTAACCATAATTTGATTCCATCTTAACATTTTCCTCGCTGTGCCCATGTTTGATTTACAAACAACTTTTATTTTAGGAATTCGTGCGAGTATACATCATAAACTAACTGCCTTTCAGTTGCATCGTAAAAATAACTTTACTGGCTCTTATTATTATTATAAACTTTATATTTAATACACACCTAAAATACTACTACTTTCCACCAAAAGTATGTAAAGAAACATTCCGTGTGATTCAAGGCACCAGGAACTGTCCTAGATGCTTGATTGCAGCTAGAACTATGTATGTTTTTTTCTTACAGAGCGTTTATTTTATTTTATTTTATTTTATTTTATTTTATTTTATTTTATTTTATTTTATTTTATTTTATTTTATTTTATTTTATTTTATTTTATTTTATTTTATTTTATTATTTTATTATCATAGTTATGTTATGAGTGTTCAACAATCAGTGTAGTACCACCATACTAACAATTCCTAACCTTGTAATTTAGAACAAAATCCAGATGACAAAGAAATCTCCTGCGTCAAGGTATTGGGACAAATTGGTTTCGTGAAGCTCTTTTTGATAAAATTGACCCACATTTTTGTTAGAAGAAGATAGAAACCAGGAAAACCTCAAACGGTTAGCTCAACGGCAAGGGGATTCTGGCACAAGACCCATAGACTTTGGAGAATATTTTATATCAACACTGTTTTTTCAATGTGCGCTGAGATTCGAACCTGCGTTACCTCATTGAGAGGCGAGCTCTAAACACTGAGTCAACGAGGCTCTGCAGCACTTTTGGAGTAAAGTAGCAACTACCATTTCTGATGTTAAATTCAAATATTTTTTTTAATGTTCTGTAGGAATGAACGTATTTATGAACGTCAAATTACTTGACTCTTTATACTTAGATAGAGTATGAAAATTACTGTTTGATTTTTAAATTACTCCATCTTTTAATTAAACATGGTTTTTATTTAAATGGAATGAAATAATCAGAATTTGATCCATAATTAACACACGGTAGTCAATGAGAGGGGGAAGCATAATTTGCATAGATTTGCCATCTTTGAAATTCGAATCTAGGTTGCGATTCGAATCTCTCTAAACACTGAGCCACCACGGCTTCTTGCAGCACTTTTGGAGTAAAGTTGTGACCCCATTTTTGATGTTAAGTTACAATATTTTTTTTAAGTGTTCAGTAGGATCTCTTATTTATGAACGTCAAATTATATGTCTCTTTATACTTTGATGGAGTATGAAAAGTACTTATTTGATTTTTAAATTACTCTTTATTTTGATAAAACGTGCCAACTGTTGTATTTAAATGAAATTAAACAATCTGAATTTAATCAGCAGTTATGAAAACAAAACATTTTTCTTTAGGACTTTTATTCAAATGTAAACAAAAGAAAGATATTCATAAAAACAGCATCTGCAATTGATTTAGTCTTGATGTTTTAAAGAAAGAAAATATGTTGAAAGTAATTTTCATTACGAAAAGGATAATAAATATTCACATTAATTGAATTAGCACAACAGTCAAGATTTTCTCTTTAGAATCAAGTGCTATAATATTCATCTGTATCTGGCAATTTTGCAAATAAATCACAATGCGAAAAACATAAAGCAATTATTTTCATTTCACTACCACTATTGTTCCTAAACAAAGAAAAAATGTTTGTTTTGATTAATTTTCATTGAACTCTAATTGTGTTTATGTGTTTGCCATTTTATTCCACGTATAATTACAACCATCTTTTTGAAATCGATAAAAAACAATTATTGTATATGGAGTGCTTTTAATTCTTTAATTCTTTATTTATTTCGAAATAATCATACATTGCATTGAAAGCAAATTTTATTTTCCTCTCTAAAATAAACGCCGTGTAAAATTAAAGGAATAAAGAGCTAAATGTATTTCATATGTCTGTCAAAAAAATAAATAACGTATAAGAAAAATTAAAGTTTATTATCGTTTTTGCTTCTTATATTTTTGAAATACTTAATCTTGAAAAAGTATGTTGTATTTGTTGTTTTTGTAAGCACATGTATGAATAAAAGTTTTTAATGCATGTTACTAACTAAAACGTGTAGCATTTACGCAACTGAGTGTTGTTGTTCCAATTTGTAAGTACTAGCCCACATATTTTTATGTAAGCACCCACATACATAAATGCTTTTAAATGGGTAATAGGTAAATTAACTTATCATCTAGAAATGTTTCATATGCTCGTTAATGGTAAAAATGGCATAATAGGATGTATTTCACATCCAACCTGCTTGTCTAACATTGAACCGTTGAATCATAAATTATTTTCTCGTCTTTTTAATTTCTCTTGAGACATCATGTTTGAATACATTATTTTGGGGAAAATTGCAGTCCTTCTATGAATGGGGCACTTTAAAATGCAATTTTAAATTTAACTTTATTCATAAACATATATAGTAATGTAACAAGAATATTTGTTTCAAAAACGAATGGTCTTAGTCATAATAGATAAAACTGAAAATGTAAATTTGAATTTTTTTTATGTAGGATTGTTATTTATAGATAAGATAGACGCATCATATTAAAACTATTCTGATTACCTTTAATACACTAAAATACAAGAAAATTTCAAATAAGCTTTAAAAGAGAATATGCCTGAATTTTCAAAATGTATTGCCAATGGGAGTTATGTTTATATGTTTTAGGATTGGATTTAAAGTCAGAAATATGATAAAATTAAAATTGAAATAGATAATACCCAAAGAGAATGCAAATTTCATGCATGAATGTCTATAAAGATCACAGGGAAAATACACTGTTTATTCATTAAAGCTGATTCAGTGAAAAAATGACTTTGAGCATTGATAAGAATGTTTTTCTACAGTACGGTCCACCTTCACTGTATAATAACTCTCGGGAGAATACTATTTTTCAAGCTACCAATTTGTCTAAACTTAGTAATCCTGAAAATGTAGTAATAGATGGTGATCCAATCTTCACTTTTGAGAAAAATAAACATAAACCGTTCTTCTTCCTTGGTCTTCATATATTTCAAGCAGCTCTGAATGAATTTTTGTACACATATTTATTTTTTTGGTATTTTTTAAAGATGAGCTTATTCTAATGCGTATTATTAATCATTATAAAGTTAATTTGTTTTATTCATCATTTATCTTTGCACTTTCAGTTGACATATTTAATGCACAAAGTTTATATTAGTAGGGGCGAGTGGGGTCAATTGTAACATTTTTTACTTAACTATTTTTAACTAACAAAAAATCCAATATATTATTAGTATTAATTGACAGACGAGTAAAGTAGACTCTCCTCTAGTAGAAAAAAAAATAAATACCTTATTTTAAATGTTGTTATATTAGTTATTAACAATTTTTGACAGTCGTGCACATGTTACAATTGTCCCCACTTACGGGGTCAATTGTAACAGTTCATAAATTCAACTCAAACATAGTTAATCATACAGATTATCATAGTTGTAATATATTTTTTATTGATTAAAATAGTAGTGATATTTTAGGAGTAAAAATAATAATGAGCAGAGACCTAAAGGGTTAAAAGTTTTAATTTGTGCTGTGAAAGGTGACAAATAAAATAATGCACATGCAACATAATATAAATGATATATAAAACTATTTGTGGTTCTTAAAGAGTTAAGTAATGGTTCGTAAACATAAGAAATGGGACCTAAAGGGTTAAACAATTGCAATTGAAATTATGAATTTATTTTCAGCTGTTACAATTTTTACTTATTGTTACAATTGTCCCCAAGACGCCATTTCAGCTTCATTTGTTAAAAACAATGCTAGTTAATTGACATAACTAATCTTTTTCTTTTTGAAATGTTAATTAAGGTGTCCACTTACATATTCGGTTAATAATTTTTATTTGTTTAAACAAAATTACTTTGTTACAATATAATATTCTAATACCAAAAAAAGTACTTACGCAGCGTCAAAATATCTTTTGTGATGTAACTCTTCCAAAAGTACATAAAAATGGTTGCCAGCAGGGGTGTACATGTAGATTTATTAAATACACCTTGTGCGCCACCTAGGAACCAAATCTAGAACCCGACACTCGAAATTTTTGCTCTGTTACAATCGTACCCTGTTACAATTGACCCCACTCTCCCCTACAGAATCACTCCAATACATATGTTACAAAATTTCATAACTAAGCTTGCAAATACACTGATGCAAGAAATTAAGCTATTCTGCAGACTTGGTTAATTATCTCTAGAACTGGGACTGATTTCAATGAAATTTGATCCATACATACATTGATACAACACAAAACAAATAACTTCTCAACAATTGTAACGTACACGCATGATCGTACGTAACACACGCTGGAGTCGGAAGGTATGGCCATGTGACAATTCAGGCCAATTGCCACAGGATATGATAAACTGCCTTATTTCAAGAACGAAATCACGCTGCAAGGTCTTCATATCTCTAAGAGGAGACCATACACCCTATCATACATGGCAGTACTTTTACTTTCGTTACTTGTACCGCCGGTACAAGTAAAAAGTACGTACTTTTACTTGTACTTCGTTACTTTTTAAATTTAGTACTTTTACTTGTACTTTCGTTACTTTTTTAGGGAAAAAGTAAAAGTATTTGTAACGAAAATATCGAATGAAATCGTTACTTTTTTCTAAAACTCGGTAAGCTTTCTTAAAAAAAATAAATAAATAAATAAATAAGAAAAAAAAGCTGTGAATGCAATATATATGCATTCACAGCAAACTTCGTCTTTAAATACCTTCTGTTTCAACTTATACTGCACATTCAATTATTTTTTACTAGCTCAAAGATCACAAATCTATCTGAAACCCCGTGTTTGCTTTGTTTATGTTTGTGTTTTTAAAACGCGTTTCTAAAGAGTAAAACAATTTTAAATCAACGGTAATTTAATTAAACAAAAATAATAAACTAAAAATTAAAGTCAATAGATAAAATTTCTTTTTCGTGCAAATCCATAAAAAGTTTGATATTAAAATTATATCTGATTTTAAAATTATATTATACATTTATATTATAAAACTATATTATAATATTCCTCCGAATTTAAAAATAAATTAATATCCATAACTTTCAAAATTAAAAATAATTAAATAAATAACAACAATTTTGCAAAAACATTAAAGAACATAAGAATATTATTCAATAAAATTTTAAGTTACTTTGAATTTTCGATTTCCTAAAAATGTACTTTTAAATCGTTACTTTTTTTGTTTAGTACTTGTACTTTTACTTGCACTTTTTACTCGTTACTTTTTAAAATAAGAACTTTTTGCTTTTTACTCGTTACTTTTTTTAAAAATACTTATACTTTTACTCGTTACTTTTTAAAAATAACGTTGCCATATATGCACCCTATTAACCTATTTTTTTGTTTATTCTGCAACCGCTGTTTCATACCTTTCAACTCCAAAGAGTGTTGCGCACAATCATGCGTGGGTGTTATAATTGTTATGTGGTTTGCATCAATGTATGTACAGATCAAATTTCATTAAAATCGGTCCAGTAGTTCTAGAGATAATCGACCAAGTCTGCAAATTCTCTTAACTTCTTACATCAGCGTATATACAAACATATACTACTTTTATCACATTTATCTTTAAAGTAACTACTTTTGATCTTTATGCAGAGTAGTAAAGCTGTCCTAAAATTCTCTGCTATTCACAATGACTCTTCTTCAATTCCATTCTTGTTCAAAGATTTTCAGGGAAGAATTTTATGGAAACTATTAATTACTTTAGTACTACCTCTTATCTTCATTATAAATTAAAAAGTTATAGTTTGATAAGAAATAATCGAATAAATAGATTCAATAGGGTGGTCATTTACGAATTGTTAGAGTATCAGTGTCTTTAGCTTTAGTGTTGTTGGAGAAGAATCTTCTTTGAATATTCATTTTTGGTTTAAATGGACTATTTGTTTTACATAGTACTCGTCTAAGCAAGTATATAAAATGTGTTAGTGGTATATTGTGATGAAATATTTTATTATATATTTTTTTTTGAAACTATATCCTGTAACACGTTACAACAAGTAATTTGAATTGAATATCTTTGATTTCGTTATTATATCTCTGTTATTCAGTAGAATATCTCTGTACAAAATACGATTTTTTAAGAAACAGTTTTAAAATAAGAAAACTGTATTCAAACTCGCACATGAAAAATAATTTTTCCTCTGTCAAATTCCAGAAAAATTTCGAAACAGTTATAAAATCCCTGTTAAAGATACCAGTTTAGCGGTTTTATAAGCTGCCATTATATTTTTAATAACCATTCTTAAAAATTTAAAATGTCTAATCAAGCCGTAAGAAGACCAAAGAGAACGAACAGTTTATATCCATTTTTTTATAAAAATGACGATTTGAAAGCCATCTAATGCACTTTGGGGATTACTAAGTTTTGACAAACCTATAACAAGTATAATGAGTTCTCCCTTTAAGTCATTATATAGTAAAGATGGGTCGTATGGGATGATTTCCTCTCAAGATCTCTCTTCTTCAAACTTTTTAAGATAATTGTAAGTAAGCAGATTAACCATTCATTGAATATTATATCCACAAACAAGGCAACTATTGATCTTGAAAAATCCTATTGAAACGAAAACTATGCTTAGAGAACAATGTGGAGGCGGAGTTATCGACGATTCCAACCTTCATCTATCAAAAGGAACCTCGTGACTGAATCAAGTTAGCATGTCTTATATACCAGTGAATTGATGTTTAATATTCGTAGTGGTAGCGCTATAGTTTTTAAAATATGGGGTGGAGAAAAAGTATAGTTCGTTCATCAGGAGTTGGCACTTGGATCCACCTCCTCGGACGCAGAGTTCATTTCAGCGCGGGGGAGTAAGAGGAAAAACATTTCCCCGCTTGAAATCGAGATAACCTCTAATGCGCGCAAAGCCTATCCACACGGTTTTTTTATAGGCACTTCAATCAGACCACTATGAAGGCAAACCAGTTAACAAAAGAGCCCTTTAATAGAAAATCTAGTAAAAATAAAAATGTGGTAGCAAATACATGTCTAAAAATTTGTTTAATCTTTGAATATGATTAGTTTGTCTTATTTACTTGTCCACCACTACAGATTCAATTCTCAGATATATTTGACAAATTCCTCTCAGTCACTTTTAAAATAGAACTTGGTTTCATGCGCTCAAACTGTTCACTTTTTATATAGTCTGCGCAGACTACTTATAAGAAACCGTGTGGAGGCCTTCTGATGTAGAAGGTGATAGCCAAACACAAACAGTGATTTCTTTCTCAGTCACTTACTTCGCCTTATCATCAGCTATTATACCTTTCGTTATTCTAGCTTATTTATATTTAAAAACTTTTCCCCACAAAATATCTCAAAAAGAACAAACTATCCAATAAAAAGAGAGAAATATCAGCAAGTTTATGAAATAAAATGCACATGTTCAAAATATGCACATGAAGATTGTGAAATAAATATTTTTGTCATACGATCACCTAATAGCAACCTTGAACACATCCTTCTCCCCAAAATAGCGAAATAGTATCATCCGATACCACGTGATGAAGGCGGAGCCAAGTGCCAACTCCTGGTGAACGAACTATACTTCTTGGTCAAGATATGAAACCTAAATATTTTAGTTTTTTTTAGTTAGAAAATACAAAAAACATATGTTTGTTGAATTTTATATTTCATGATGCTTGTCCAAATTATTTGAATTAATACAATTTTATCACATAAACTGCTTTGTTGGTAATTAATACGAATGTTGCAGCGTGACGTGAAAGTTAGGATCTTAAAGGTTTTATTACTAAAAGATGATGTTTTCACTATAACAGTAAATAAAAATGACAGGTATTTTTAGGAAATTCTCTATTTTAAAATTTAACTTATAATTGAAACCTTTTACTTGCCTTTCGTTTATTCGAATGAATCTTGCATTAAATCAAACGTTATTTGATTACGATAAATCAAACGAGTATTTATGCATTTGCTCAGACGAAATTAGTTAAAACTCATAGTGCTATTTCTTCATATGAAAATAATCAAAAGATTTAAAATAAAATAATATATAAAAGAAGATTTATAAATTATATGAAATAACATACAATTTCAGGAAATTGATATTAATCTCATGTTTCCAATTGAATGTTACTATTATTATGTTATTGATAAATATTTACCAGGTTTTTTTGCAGCAAGATGAAGTAAATTCATTTATATGAGGTAATGTGTATATACCTACACTGTTAAACAAATTCTATGGTTGATATCACCATTTTGAATAAATTTTCCATTAAGGAATATTTTGTAAAATAAAAACATTTACAAGATATATCAGCTAAATTTCACGCAATGCAAATAATTTAAGCTAATACACTAACATATAATTCTTAACTATAACAATTAAATCTCGTGACAGAGAAACTTTTATAAAAAAATGGAAAATTTATGCCCAGATTTAACATATAGGGAATAAATCCACAGAATTTAGTTTATATACAGTACGCAAAAAAAATAAAAATAATAATGAGCTCAGATTAGACTCAATTTAAATTTTTTTGGGAGGATGTCCACAAATATACTAATTAGTTAGTGCAGACGATATTTTAATTTCGAAATGAAAAATAATAATGTACTTTCTCTGAATGAACATACTTTTTTTGAAGGATTTGTATTTCTGAACCTTTAAAATATAGGTAGTAGTCGCAATCTGGGAAATAGGGTCCTAATTGTTTAGCAAGGAGAGTGGTTGAAATTTTATAAGAAGAATGAGATATTTTCGAGAGAATTGAAATTCGTTTATCCAAAAATAATTCCATGAAAAAAACAACCTTAATAAGTATTTATTGTTTTTTTTATAATTTTATTTAATAATAGTCGAAAAATGTTGAATTGCAAGGTATGTAAATATTTACACAATTTTAATGAATTTATATTTGTATGGCAAAATTTGTGAAAAATTGAATTTGCAAAAAAATTTAATGATTATTATTTATTTTATTATTTTATATAACACGCGTAAGTGGCAAATTTGTGTTAAGTTGCAAAATTTTAGATTACTTTAAAGACTGTAATTTTATGATAAAATGCAAAATTTAAAAAAAAATTAATCAATAGTTTCTGAGAAATCTAATTTTCGAAAAAGTCATAATTTAAACAAAAGTCATGTAATTTCTTTTACTCCAATTTCCTTGACTAGCTGTATAAATGCAATTACATGGACATTGTAGGTACAATAATTAGTAACCTTTCTTTTTTTCTAATTATTATAAACACCTTCATTAGTGTTATTAGATATCATTCATATTTCATTGTCGTTAGCTGCATTGCTACAACAAAAGGTAAATTTTTTTCTAATGACGGAACTTTTTAGATTGACTAAAATTCTTATATGAAAAATCTTCAATTTAATATTATATTCAAGAAATACCTTTTTATACTTATTTTTTTCATCTGATAAAAAGCATTTCCCCCTTTATCAATTATAGTTAATTTAATTATAAATAGTTAAATCTTCGCAAATAAAACTTAAATAGTTACTATAAAAAATTATATCAAATTAATCTTTAAACTGACTTAAATTTATCGCGGTTTTTTACAGAGACTTAATTTTAATCCTAAAATAATTACAACTTTAAGTTTTTTAATTAGTTACTAAAGGATAAGATGTATTCAGATATATTACAACAAATATATTTTTTACGAACTCAAAATACAATAAGAATTAATTTTAAAGAGACACTTTAAGATAATAACAATAAAAAAATATATAAACAAAATGTATCAGTGAATATATTAAAAAACAAATAAAAGATCTTTTATTAAAAGGATCCTAAACTCTAAAAGGATTCCTAGCTTCATTAATTAATTAATAAATTCTATATTCTTTCGATTGATATTTTTTTTAAATATTCCTTCTAAAAAAGTATAATTATTTCAAGCTTTTAAAAATATTTACTTTTATAGCGGCTTCCGGTGTAAGATACGGCTATTATGAGATAATTATTTTTGGAACAAAAGTTTGCGGCAACCGAAAACGTTGTTTAAAAATATGAATATGACAAAAGGGTATTTCTAACATGATTAATGAATTGTTTTTCGAAAGTGGATGCACTATAGGTTTTATTCTCCGATAATTTCCATCAAAAATAAGTAAAAACATTGTTATGACAGTTTTGAACATGAAGAATGACTTGACTTGAAAATAAATAACGCAATCTTCCCTAAATTACTTTTAAAGTATCATTCTTGTCAAACTTGGGTTGGAAAGAACAGAAATTTTAAAATCACATCTTTCATTTTTATCTATTGCACAGAAAATTTAATAAATGAATAAGTATACTTTATGTGCATGGGTAACATCTAAAGTAACTTTATGTAACTGTGTTTTCCTTCCCATTTTTGACCGATTTTGCTCTCTGTTGTTGTTTTTTTGTGATTTATCTGTTCTTTTATTTTTGCTTAAGGTTTAGCTAATTGAAATATCTAGAACAGAAAATACTTTACTTTTTTTTAGTTGTTAAAAAAATTAGAGCTTTAGAATATACAGTCCTTGGGCAAATTATAAAACAGACTACAAGATTCTTTGTAAAATCTTAATTTTCAGGTGATACTATAAAATTTTATTGCTTCTACGCGGCTGAAATTGGTTTGTACTTGTATACGTTCGTGTATCAATTGGTTAAATTAGACGTTAGATAATATAAATTTGATGATTAGATAAATTTAACCATATATTACATAAATATAGAATATTTATTATATCAGGTATTATATTAGTATATTATAATAATAAGACCAAATTATTAGACGCATTGTAGTTTTTTAATAATTACATGTTCTGCACGAGTTTGTATTCAATACTTTTACATTTAAGCATATATGTAGTGGGTTTTTATTCAGGAGATTTTTATATACTTCCTATTTGTATTTATTTTTAACATAGTGCATTGTAACGTTAACCAATTGATACACGAACAAATGCGAACCGGTTTCAGCCACGTAAAAACAATAAAGCTGCATAGCATCACCTGATAATTAAGATTTTGCAAAGAATCTTATAGTGCGTCTACTAATTTGGCCAGGGACTATACATGTTGACATTCTGAGACAATAAAATGTGGTATTTTTTGCGGAGTATGTATGCGAAATATTTTTGAACTCCGCTTATGAACTTTAAGATGATTTAGAGAATTGTCTGATTTTCAAATCGTTAAACCCACATTTTATTTTATTTATTTATTATTAGCTTTTTGGATATCTGCACGCATGTAGATTTATATTTTTACAGATCCAATGCTGGGGAATACAAGAAAAAAAATGTAACGAAAAATGAGCTATATATGATACATCAAAATGCAGTAAGAAGAAAAGAGACCGAAGTCATCTCACAGACACTCCCTCTCACGATAATATCTTGCGGTCTCGAAGTGTAGTACGCGGAGTGATTTGCAGCGATGGAAATATCTTCGATTCATTGGTGTTTCCGAAGCAAATAGACGGCAGTCAAGATGGTCATATATCGTACACGAAAAAGTGTCTTCCTTTGTAGTCATGGCTACAGCATTTCAAAAAGGTTTATCTGGTATTGCTTATATATTTTACTCACTGTAATTCTTTAGTATATTTAGAATTATATATGATACATCAAAATACAGCAAGAGGAAGAAAGACCGAAGTCATCTCACAGACGCTCCCTCGCACGCTAATATCTTGCAGTCTGGAAGTGTAGTCTGCGGAGTGTTTTGTAGCGATGGAGATGTTTTCGATTCATTGTTTTATCCGAATCAAATAGACAGCAGTCAAGATGTCCATATATGCGTACACGAAAAAGTGTTCACCCTGGTAGTCATGGCTACAGCAATTCAAAGAGATTTATCTGGTATTGCTAACATATTTTACTCACTCTATTTCTTTAGTATATTAGAATTATATATGATGCATCAAAATACAGCGAGAGGAAGAAAGACCGAAGTCATCTCACAGACGCTCCCTCGCACGCTAATATCTTGCGGTCTCGAAGAGTAATCTACGGAGTGTCTTGTAGCGATGGAGATGTTTTCGATTCATTGTTTTTTCCGAATCAAATAGACAGCAGTCAAGATGTCCATATATGCGTACACGAAAAAGTGTTCACCCTGGTAGTCATGGCTACAGCAATTCAAAGAGATTTATCTGGTATTGCTAACATATTTTACTCACTCTATTTCTTTAGTATATTAGAATTATATATGATGCATCAAAATACAGCGAGAGGAAGAAAGACCGAAGTCATCTCACAGACGCTCCCTCGCACGCTAATATCTTGCAGTCTGGAAGTGTAGTCTGCGGAGTGTTTTGTAGCGATGGAGATGTTTTTGGTTCATTGGTTTTTACGAATCAAATAGACGGCAGTCAAAATGGTCGTATATACGTACATGGAAAAAAAATTTTCTTTTTCTGTCATGGCTACAGCATTTAAAAAAGGTTTATCTGGTATTGCTTCACTCTAATTCTTTATACGTTTCTCGCAGCCTAAAAAAGGTCCTCCGATTTCGCCAACGAAATAGGTTGCGAGATCGCATGCCAAATGTTGTTTACCTATTCGCGCATAAAGCGTGGCTCGGAGAGCACCACGCTAAGGTAGAAGTATGTTTTGCTCCACATGCATATTTATTTACAAAATATACATGTACATGCACATTTATGAACTAAATAAAGGAATAGAAAACTATGATTTTTTTTCTTGCAAAGGTAAGTATCGGATATCATGTTTCTCTGTTTTCTAGGAAGTTGATATTAAAGATGCGCTAATATAAAAAATTAATTTATATCATGCAATTATGTATCAAATTTGAAAAGCAGATAATATATACTTTTCTCTACATGTGAATGAAGCACAAATAATTGCTAAAAACAGACTCACTATATTTTCGACTTTTAAACAAAAACCGAAATTTCATTGCGTCTATTTTTGGGTTATTATCAGTGCTCTGTTCACTCAGTGCTCTGTTCACTCAGCGCTCTGCTCACTCAGTGCTCTATTCACTTTGTTTGAGTTTGTTTTTTATCCAAATGTATTAACTTTATTTTAAAAGCGAAGTATTCATGAGCTTTTATTTATAAGAGGAAGTTAAAGAAAATGATGTGATAATTTTGAGAAAGAAAGTCATCTATTATTCGAGAGGATTTTTCGACTTCGTAGATCTAATGTAATTACGTTTTTGAATACAATTACTGCAACAAAATGTGAGAGCATTAACTATTTTTTAAAATCAGTAATTTACAAAAAAAAATATTATATATTTATAAATCGGAATGTAAGGAATGACATGAATTTATAAAAGTAAAATGAGAAATTTATTTTAATATACATTTCATACTTTCCAAAAAATATATATTTTCAATTGCTTTTTTTTTTTAAAAAAAAAAGATAAACAAAAAGAGTTTTAGAAACGTATAAATCTTGTCATTTATCTATTTTCTTTTGTTATCGAAGACCTGAAAAATTCAGAAAAGGTTTTTTATGAAATAAAAAAAGCGAATTATTATGAAAATGTTTTTATTCTTCTCATGTGAAAAACTTCATTTCTCTTTTTATTATTCCCTTAGTTCATTTAAAGTCACTTTACATGTAAAAATAAGCATTAAGCATTCAAATGTTTTAAAATAAAATAAATACCAAGTGAAGAAAAAAGTCAAGAATGGTATTTATTTTTGACGTTTTTTCGCTAAATCAAAACATTTTTTTTTTTACCTTAAGTAATGATTTTTTATGAACAAAAGGTTTTTTAAAAACCCATTAATGTTTCGTATATTTTGCATAAATTTTTTAAAGCAATAGAAAATATTTTAAACAGGTAAAAATACCTAAAAATGTAAAAAATAAAGACTTTTTCTCATTATTGAAATATTTCAATATTGCTACATATACTGTGCAAATTTCATCATTCTTACTAACATACCACTTAGTGTATCTATCTATCTATCTATCTATCTATCTATCTATCTATATATCTATATATATATATATATATATATATATATATATATATATATATATATATATATATATATATATATATATATATATATATATATATATATATATATATATATATATATATATATATATATATATATATATATATATATGTGGAAAATGTGTACAAAATTCTCTGTTGACAACTGTTTATCCTTATAAATAAGGCTTGCCTACTTATAGAAAGAAGCAGCAAGATATATCAGGATATATATTATGACTGTTTTTGTAGTAACTGTTTATGTTGTTAACCTTTCCCTCTGCTTTCTAAGGAATTCGGAAACTTCCAAAATTATAGTTAGTTCTGGATGGCAATAAAAAGTGGGTTTTTTTCTCATTATTTTTGTTTTCCTTTTTAATTTTTTTCAATAATTATTTACTTTTTTGTTTCGTTGGTTTTAGTTTTTTAATCCTTTTTGCTTTATATATTTTTTCTGTTTTGTTTAATTCTAAATTTTTAAATCGCTCCTATTTTTTTTTGTCGAGCAAACGTACCTGTCGGGAATTCAAGCTGTCGCGCAACCGAGGAAAATCAAACCCCTTCACATAAATTGCATATTATTTAATATGATATTTTTTGGTAAGGAGCAAAAGGAGTACTTAACAATGTTTTTCATCAACCTAATAGTATTATTTAACCCTCTTGGTTCCACTATTTCAATTTTAAAATAAATTCCAACGTGTATTTATTTAATCATTTATTTATAATTTTTATCTAAAACAGACTATGCAATCAGTCAGAAGAGAAAGTATATTCTGACCATAATGTTTTGAAAGTTGTTAGTAGGAAATCTGAAAACATCTTAAAACTTATAAATAAATTTCTTAAGATTTTTATACAATTTTCAAATAAAACCTTAAAAAAAAGGTTTCAAAAAAGAAATGTCTCTAATCACGCTTTCCAATCCCGAGGAAAGGTTTCAAAACAGGACAAGTTTACGAACCGTCTTCATGTTTGTTTTTGATGTTACTCGGATGTTTCTACAGTTACGCAAATCAAATCTGCAAAGAAAAAAAAAAACAACCCAAAGTCGAAAAAGAAACGCTGTTGGAGGATTGTGGAAAAGATCGTAATCTGTCTGACAGACTTTAAGAGCTTTCGATTTGAGGATCAGAGTTGTTGTTATCCCTTCGAAGCAAAAATGTGTTTTTTTGTGTACAGTCTAGATTTTCCATTTCAACTCTACTTCGGTTTTACTTTAAAAATATTATGGTAGAGTAAAACTTTATGGATTTAGTGTCTGGGAAAATGGATTGATTTTGGTAACAGGGATATAAATTTCGGTATATGTCTGGAGAAAACAAATGCATAGATTTTAAAATAAAACTTATAAATCAAATATAAGAATTTAAAAACTATTTCGTCTATCCAAGCAAAAATAGTTTATTTTCAAGCAAAGCTGGAAGATTTATAAAGGATTTATAATACCGTTAAAATTTCCATCATTGCAGAATGCAAAATAATCATTCTTTTTATATTTCGATATTAAATAAGTTATTTTTTTCTTCTCCTAATTAAATAGTGAAATAATCTCATATTTAATTATAGCGCTTTTTCTGTTAACATTTAATGTTTATATGTTGGTCCCATATTAAGGTAAATGCATTTTAAAACTCTATGGCAGTAATTTCATTTTAAATCTGATTAAACACCAAACAAAATTAAGGATTTATGCATATTTACAAAAAAAATAAATAGATATTTCAGCTTCTATTAATCAGTTGTACACAGATTTTGAAGTGACAAGATTCATAATCCAGTCATAATTTATAAAATTTCCGGATCAAATGTTGAATAATATTCTCCGGAGAAAATAGATTTTACGGATGCTGCACCCAAAAGTCCAGTACTTTATATCGTAATTTGATTCAATATCCTTCACAGCTCGATATAATTTTTAGCTAAAATGAAAGTCTATTTAAAAAATTATAAGACAATGCTCCTTACTATTATGACAAGTATTACCTTACTATTATTAATTGAAGCAAAATTTTTCAAAGCATTATCATAATTAAATTTTATTTTAAATTTCTAATATTTTCCTTATAAACAGATAACACTGTAATCTAACTTTCTCAGTAAATACGCCGAAACAATTTAGTAATTTATGTAAATTTTAACAACCAGAACTTAAATTAAAACTTAACTTTTAAGACATAATCTGAAAATTTCTTTTTTCTTTTTATTAAAAAAAACAGTAAGAAACTAAAAGAAAACTATCAGAATTTGATAAAATTTCCCAGTATTTCTGGTTTTATTTATGAGAACAGCAAAAGCATGGTGATTTAAATGGAAGCGCAGTGGTAATGCATTTGGTAAAATTAACAATTAAGTAATGTTTTATAATGTGTGCTAAAATTAGGAAAATGCTGTAAAATGTAATAGTTTTATCATGAAACCTTAGAGTATGGCATTAAAACTTCTTATTCTGTTAAATTTACTTTCAATTTTGTACTTTTTACTGAGTATGTGGTTGTCTTTCTATGTAAAATTCTTTTGAATATGGTCTAACATACCGATACTACTATTACTCACTGTATTCAAAGCTACGTGATGACACGCCATACATTGACGCAATATGGAATGGCATGTATTCTTAGGCACTCCATATGTATTTCGAATACTGCTGCTGAATCAGTCAGGTACAAACTTTCAGCTTCTCGTGTAATATTGGTAATAAATGCGGAACGAAAGGAAAATACAACAAAAAACAAATTTCTTTAAAAATATTTTTGTTCTTCATTCGTATACATTACGTTTATTTTATAACTGGATTTCGGACACTGGAAGATGCATGCTGCATTTTGGCATTTGCGATCAGATTGATCTGATTTCGTTTTCATTTTTTTAGATTCTGTAAACTTTGGCAAATAAAGTTTCAATTTTTAAATTTCCTGTTTATTTTCTCTTTCACCACATTTTTTTTTATATGCTGAAAGACTAATCTGATATTTTGTCCTAAGACTATTAAACTATATTTATTAAACTATATTTATATACACTAATATCTGCAAGTAAGTTTTCTGAAAATAAAATCTTTTATTCTGATCAATCGTATATCAAGTTAACAGGCAGAAAACTATTCGAAAGTGCTAAACGAACAAATGCTCCTATAACTTTTTTGCTTCCAATCTCGTTTTTTTTCCTGGTCAGTCAACACTTGGGATTGGTGGTTTGGTTGGATCTAGATTAATGTTGTTGAGAAAAGAAAAACATTTATTTACTCGGATAAAACTCCAATGTTTTCAGTACTACTATCCTCATCTCATTCCTGTTTTTATACTATGCTGGCCTGTTTAAGAAGAAGAAAAAAATCTAAGGTCATGTAACAATAAAAAATAAAATTTGCTTATAAAAGTCTTGCGAAAGTTGTCTCACATAAAATAAAGAATTTTTTATTTGTATAAATAATTACAATAATCGAAAACTTTTGTTATTGAGTATTTTGAGTTGTTATTGAGCTGCTTGCATGTAAGACAAATATTAAATTGCTCTTTATTAAAGTAAATCATACATCCAACCTCCTGTTCACTTAATGTTTGAAATATATATATATATATATATATATATATATATCGTAGCACAAAAAAAACAAAGAGAAAAACGAGTAACTGCGAATAATTTATAAACTGCGCATATGCTGCAAGTATTTAGAACTCATAAAATAAGCTAAAATATTGAGAAAAAATGGAAAATAATAAAAAATAATGAGATGAAAAGAACATAATTAAAAATAATTTTTCAAAAGTATTTAAAAAAATATATAATTTTTAATATCTTAAAAAAAGAAAAAAGAACGAAATAAATCCGGAAAACAAAACAAAGAAAAGATATAATCTCTTCATCAGCGCACACGATTATATCCGTAAATTATACACGATTATACACGGTTATATCCACTCCTTCTTACGGATATATTCGTGTGGGCTGATGAAGAGATTATATCTTTTCTCTGTTTTGTTTTCCCGATTATTTTCGTTCTTTTTTTTTTTTAAGATATCAAAAACTATATATTTTTCTAAATACTTTTGAAAAATTATTTTTCTAATTATTTTCTTCTCATGTCATTATTCTTTATTATTTTCCATTTTTTCTCAATATTTTAGCATATATATATATATATATATATATATGTGTGTGTGTGTGTGTGTGTGTGTGTGTGTGTGTGTTTATAATCGAGATATTTTTTTTATAGTTTTCAAAAATACTTTATCTTAATAATTCTTCTCTTTTCCTTAATCCTTAATATTTTCTCTTTTTTTTCTTTTTATCCTTGATCCTTAATAGAATCCTTGGGAAGACAAACCGTATATAAACATTATTGTTACGAATATATAAGTGAAGGATAAATGAAAATTATATCATAACCTGCTTACTCACAAGGGAGAGAGGTGTGGCGAAAAATATTGTAGCCAGTTTTTTTACTTGATAAAGCTGCGCAGTGTTTTTAATAATCATCTTTCAGTTTTCCTTTGTTACCTTCCACTATCAAAGAGCATGGCCTTCAACAGCGTTGTTGTTTTTAATTAACCAAAATAACAATTTGAGACCCAAAAAGAGCTCAGTTATTTGCATTTTTTGACAAAATCCTAAACAAAATATGCACTTGTATATACAAAAAAGTGATTATTAAAAAACGCGCTAGATACTATGCAATGCGAAATTTTCGCAAAATATTTTTTTTTACTATATTTAACTTTATTGACTTCATCCACGAGTTCCCTTGTCTTCTGGATTGGATTCAAATTTACAAGGCTATGGAGTTGAGCATCAGTTGTTGGAGTTGAGCATCGGTTTAGTGAAATAAAATATATTTTCCAAAGTGCATTTTTTAAACCGTTAATATTGTAATCACAAATCAAAGGGCAATAAAATCACGTGAAAATGATTAGGAATTAGTCAATTTCTCTCTATTTTTCAAAAGATGAAATAACAGTTGCTTATACAAATCACTGTGATGTTCTCAAGTGATTCTCAAAAAACTAAAACGTGATTTCTGCATTAACTTATTTAGTGTGAATCATTTTTCTTTCAGTCACAGAATTTAATTCTTTGTTTTCTGTTACAGTACTTAATTTCATAAAGGGAATATCACAAAAATGGAAATTGCAAATAAAGTTATTTTCACTTAGCATTTGTTTATCAGATCAATTGTAAATATTAAATGTTATATTGTATTTAATTCATTGTAATTAACAGTACTTAATTTCATAAAGTGAATATCACAAAAATGGAAATTGCAAATAAAGTTATTTTCACTTAGCATTTGTTTATCAAATCAATTCTAAATATTAAACGTTGCATTGTATTTAATTAGTAAAATAATATCTGAAATTTTGTTCCATCTGCCCTAATCCAGCAAAAATATTTTCATTTTTAATATCATCACTTAATCTACCTATTCCGCGTTCGGCTGACCACCTAACCAGAAGGCCTGCTCCTGCATCCCAGAGCCCCAAGTCAAGAAAACTGAAATGAGCACAGTAGGCCTTGGCCCTCTATGAGCTGTAGCGCCACTGAGTTTAGTTTAGTTTAATCTACCTATAACTGTTATCGATAGATAAAATTTAGAAAGTTGCAAGAAAACTTTTTTTTAAAAAACTATAGACTGGAGCATTTTATAATGAAAATTCTACTTGTTTTGCATCTAGAAAGTTCTTGTAGTGCTTTTTGCCCATTTTAAGAATATATTAAATATATTAGCTTAGCTTATAGCTGGTATTGAGGGACAAATAAGAAATTATCTAAAATCGAACTTAAAGTTGAAAAAAGAATTAAAAGGTTTAAATAAATAATAAATGAGGTAAAGAGATAGAATGTGTGATTAACTGCACCAGAATTAAAATAAACTATTCGAGACACTGCTAAAATGCTTTTGTTAAATTAAGATTTAGTTGTAAAACTTTGCATTATAATAAAAACTTTATAACCTTTGCAACATTTTGTTTAATGTAATATTTCATTTTATGTAGCTGTTAAAGGAACTTAAAACTTAAATTTTGCTCCCTAAACATTCCGAAAAAATAAATAAATAAAATAAGAATTTGAACTTTTCCACAGACTCATCTTTAAATTTTGTTCCAGAAAGTTCATTTCGAAAGGTTGACCGCAGTTACATTCGAACTTATTTCAATTATTGCTGTTCCACACTTTAAATGTAACATTTGTTTACTTTGTCTCAACTCAGTCACATTTTTTTATTAAAGCTACATATTTTTTATTTTGTTGAATTGTAAATCTTGTAAGCATAATATGATACTTGTAAAGTAATATTGATTTTCATCTTATCCACCATCAAGTGGATTTACATTGGCAGTTGGAGTAACTTTCGCTCTATCCTCTAATAAAAAAATTGTGCATGAAAAAACATTACGAAATTATGATATACGGGAATTATGAACGAAATTATGATATACGGGTAGCAGTCTGGGATCTGGTAAAGGGAAAAATGTTGGATTTATAAAATAACGAAAAATCTCCTTTTTCAGCGAAATTTCAAAATTATAAAGATGTATTTTTTCTTGTTCAAAAAATATTTAAAGTATCGATTATATTCCTCATTAGTATTAAATATGTTTAAATTTTAAGAGAACTATAAAAATCTATGACAGTTAGACTTGGTTCTTTTATCAATTCTTGAAAAAAGAACCAAATCTAGTTCTTCCTCTATAATTAAATGAGAAGTATACTAAATATTTTTATTGGAAATTTAAAACTGTCCAAAGTAGCCCCAGGTGATCCTGTAACGAGTATTTGATCATACTTCATTATAAAATTTAGAAGAAAATTGCATTCAAAAATTTATTTAATAAACTTTGTCGAGCATTAATGTTAAACGCTATAATTTTGATTAGTTCTTTTTTTGTTACTCGAGTCATCAATTATCAATTTTCTGTCACATAATTCTATCAATACCGTTTAATTCATACGAGAGTGCTGGTATGGATTTAGGATGCTTGCTAAACTTGAAATTAGAAAAAATCCCTCGAAAGAACGCAAAGAATTATTTAACGAGATAAAAGGGAAAACATCATCAATACCGAGTGGATTATTATTCATAAAAAATATCTAAACCTATGTGGTTGTCGGATGTAACTAAGAAATTATGAAAAATGATTTTATAAACATATTCACGCTTTAAACCGTCATAAATTTGTTATTTTTAATCCCAGTTTTATTAATATTGATTCATTAGATTTTTATTAGGTTTAAGCTTAGTTTACATAATTAATTGCGGCACCCCGTAAGAAAATTTTTTTAAGTTTCTCTTTTGACATGATTAAATATATATATATATATACATATGTTACGGGTAATGGTTATGGGACACAGTGTGCATTTACTGATTAAAAAAGAGTTATTGCAATTATTCATACTTACTACAATAATACATGCTTCAATAGTATATTTACTAGTATCCCTGTATTACACTTGAAAAAAATGGATATTTTTCAAATTTTCCATACTATTTTGATCTCCTTTAACTATAAGAAAATTCAATTATTGAAAATAAAATCAAAATAACATTTGTTAGCATTAAGTTTGAGTTTAACTTACTATATGTTTTAATTAAATTAACACAGAGTAAAAAAAAATCTGGTAAAATTACCGTACCGCAGGGGTCCCCAACCCTATGCCCGCGGGCACCATGGTGCCCGTCGATCGATCTAGGTGAGCCCGCTGCTTGTGCTCAACGATAAAATATTTCAGTTTTCCATTTTCCCAATAAATGCTATGCAAATACATACTGAAGTACGCTGGCTCAGTAAAGGTAAAGTACTTGATAGATTTTTACATTCAATTGGAGAAATAAAAAATTATCTTGCAACCAAAAATCAAACATTTTTAGAAATAAGAGATCCTCTTTGGCTAGCAGATTTATCTTTCATAATGGACATAAGGGAAAAACTAAATTATTAAAACTTGGAGCTGCAGGGAAAGGACAAACATAAAGCAAAAATGATAGAGGCTGTAAACTCGTTCAGAGCTGAGCTAGTTTTGTGGATATCACATTTGAAAATAAAGTCTCTTGTGCATTTTCCAAACATGAAAAAATTGATAGGTAACAGTGAAATTGACTTTTTAACATTTGTCATCAACCTCCAATTGATTAAAGATCAATTTAAAAAGCGCTTTCAGCAATTTAATATCATCGAGCTTTTGATAACTTTTTTGTTAATCCTTTTACCAACCAAATAAACGTAACCGTAATAGGAACATGCATTCCAGAATTTCTTCAAGTAAAGCGAGAAGAATAGGAGATAGAAATTTTGGATCTCCATTGGATGACATTATCCTCAAAACTATTATATCACATGAGAAATTCTGGAATATATTTGAAGGACTAAATTCCATTCTTAAAAAGAACATCATATTCTCCCAATTATGTAGCGCTGGCATGCAAAATGCAAATGCCCGCCATTGGACCGATATTCTGGTATTTGCTCTTAGGTACAAAAAGGTTGGGGACCACTGCCGTACCGTATCGTAATGTCATTTCTGGTGAAATATATATATATATATATATATATATATATATATATATATATATATATATATATATATATATATATATATATATATATATATATATATATATATATATATATATATATATATATATATATATATATATATATATATATATATATATATATATATATATATATATATATATATATATATATATATATATATATATATATATATAATGCTAATAAAGCCAAAATATACGGTATTCAAACCACTCATTTTGAAATTTTTACATTCATTAATGGTTTACCGAAAATTCTGGTTTTCACAATCATAGTTCTCATATTTTGGTTCAAATCATACATGAATCTTTACCAAAGAACTTCGATAAAAATTAACGAGATTTTTAGAGTTCCCATAGAACCGGAAATACGGTAAATTTTGTCCCTACATCTCTTTTCTCGGTGCATATACATAGAAATTAGTACTTATTAGAGATTAGTATTCTAAATACTAGTATACTAGTATTAATATTTGTAGAAATTAGGATACTAAAAATAATGTGTGTGTAATACCCATTTAAAACGTTGGATGCAGCAAAATTGCTATGTCCCGGCCTTCTTTACCACTTATTTTACTACATTTAAGTAGATTATTAATTGAAAATAATTTTAATTTATCTAGTAGCGAAAATTGTATTATCTAAATCAGTGGTTACCAACTTGTTGCTATAATTCCTAATAAATCGGAAAAATTTTAATTTATCACGAAATTAAATTTAAAAGGAAAAAAGAAATATTGTCACTAAGTTTCTGACTAAGAGAAGATTCGAAATAGTACGTAACAAGCAATATTTGTAATGCTTGTTATTTTGCTTTTTAGTATTGAAAACACTTTAATAAAAGATACGGTGATATTTAATGTTCCTTCAAACATAAAAGAGTCCTATATAAAATTTTGATTGAGTTGCGGCCCACCATTTGACAGGGGTCGGTCCCCGACCACATGTGAGCTAGAAACACCTGATCTAAATTATACATCACAGCTTATATTCTATACAGTTTTAAAATTGCTACTTCCTAAATTACTTACTACTCTTACTTCCATTCTGTTACCATAATTATTGTGATAATTTATTTCTGTTTAGACGGTAAAAATATGCCCAATAACTCACTATATGGTCTATTTTTAGATCAGTTTGGGATTTCAAAAAATTTAATTAAATGATCTATATTCTAGCAAAATAAAGTGTTTGCATGGTAAAAGAAGTTCTATTTACTACCCCTACTGTTACTAATATAATTGTTTGAAGTTTATTGCTCTATTGCTCATTTCTTAATTAAATCATATTAAGTTTATATAAAGTATTATAAGTAGGTATTAACATTATTATTAAAATTAACAGTATTAACATTAAAATTATTTGTTCAAGTAATTTAGGATGCAAGATAATATAAAATTTAGATCCACTGTCAGCCTTTCCTTTTGTTGCATTTTTCCACTTTCTTGCATACCATTCATTAAGCTTTTCTTTCTCAAGATAATTTAATAAAACAAATAATTGTGGTGATAACCAGTGTAAATTTGACTCGAGTGTAAATTATTTATTGTTTCATGTAACCTATTGTTTTTATTTAAACACTTTTGAATATTGGTAACAGTTAAAGAACGTAAGTTAAAGTTATATATTTTTTCTTCCATGTTCCAAGTCAAAATGTGTTTTATTACAATTTTAAGTCTTATGTACAAAATCACTAAAATAATACTTTAAAATTTTATAGTGACTAATTGAAATGTGCAATTATTTAATAAAAACCTTCAAATAGTTTCCTAATTTTTAAAAATGGCATCTACATGCAATTTCAAGCTTTTACAATTCGTTCAGAATAACAATAATATTTATCTACAGTAAACACACACGCATAAATTACAATGCTCAATAAATGTTACATAAACATATAGTTTAATCTTTTTAAGTAGATTTTTAAACGAATTTAACCAAGATTAATGTCGCACAATTTTATTTATGGTCTATAGGGAACATTTAAGAGTAGATGTAAAATGAAGTTATCACTTTTATTAACTTAAATCTGGAATGCGTAACCACGAAACTAATTTATTAAACTGACTAATTCATTAGAGATCCAGAGAGATTTAAAGAAAAATAAATTCTAAAACTAATTCCAGACGTCTGAAAAGGCACAATCAATTAAACCGCAAACACGGACCGTGTTATTCTGTCGATGAGAGAGCGTCTTGATAAATGATATCCATTTAGTCATTGTCGAGCCTTAATTAGATATAAGTAGAATAAAGTCGACTGCTGGGATATATGTGTCCATAAAACTTTATTTTCAGTGGCTAATTTTGAAAAATATTGTTTTCAAGTGATATGTGAAATGAATATTAAATGCATCTTAATTTTTATATCTAGAAACCTAAACTTTTTTTTTTCAAATCAAAAATTTTTTTTAGAAAATATGTATTTCAATTTATATTACTGTGATTAATAATAAGAAGAGTTTAAATTATGATGAATTACAAATTACTCTCGAAAATCTGTGTTAATTCTGTATTAAGATAAATTAGTTTATCGAACGATTTGGAAAACAGAGTGGTATAATTCCTTTTATTTTTTCAAGTACCAGTTTTGCAATTCAATTCATGCTTTTTAATACTGAGTTTGAATTCAGGAAGAAAAAAAACTAAAATAATAACATTATAATGCCACTAAAGAGATTGCTTTGGTAAACTATGCTCACTTAGGGTCTGCCGAGCATCTATTAGATCTATCATCTATTAGATATAAATTTGATAGCTGAAATAAATATGATTGCGGAATTTTAAGTTGGACACGGAGTTTAATTTGGAAAAATTTGCTTTTCAATCAAAGAGCCCTCATAAATATATTCCTTTATAATATATGCCCGTATATGTACTTTATATATTTATACACTGAAGAGCCAAAAAAACTGGTACAGGCATGAGTATGCAAATAAAGGGGTATGGAGCCAATCAAAGTACAGCGCTGCAGTCGGCAACGCGAGTGTAAGACAACGAGTGTCTAGCACAGTTCTTAGATCGGTTACTGCTGCTTCAATGCCAGGTTATACAGATTTAAGTGAGTTTTAACGTGGTGTTATGGTCGGCGCACGGGTGATGGGACATAGCATCTCCGACATAGTAATGAAATTTGGATTTTCACGTACGACCATTTCGCGAGTATATCGTGAGTATCGGAAATCCGGTAAAACATCAAATCTACGACATCGCTGCGGTCGGAAAAAGATCATGCAAGAACGGAATCAGAAGATATCCCCATCCCCTCTTACTTCCACTGATTTATGGGCAGCCCTGCAGGATTCATGGTGTCAATTATCTCCAGCACTACTTCACACATTGATGGAATCCATGCCACGTCGTGTTGCGGCACTTTTGCGTGCTCTCCTGGGGCCCTACGCAATATTAGGCTGGTATACCAGTTTTTTTGGCTCTTCAGTGTATATTCCTTAGATAAATATATATCCTTATATACCAACAACCTTATTTCAGAAACCTAAACGTTTTCCTTCTACTAATTTAATTAATTTTTAGGGAGGAAAGACCTATTTTCTCGTATTTCTATGATAAGAAGAGTTTTAATATAATATGAATGGGTATCTACTTTGAGAGTTTGGGTTAATTCTTTACTTAAATAAATAGATTGCATGGGCGCGTTTAGAAATGCACTGAAATGCAGTTACTTTCCTAAAATGCCTCGTTGGTTTCAATCCTAAGGCTTATTACAATACCAAATCCATTCGTCACCCAAAAAGTCTTGATTCAATAGTTTCCTCGAGTGCTGATTGCCTCCATCCAACAAATTGTGCTTTCCGATAGGCTCGTAAGTCGTTTTAAGATAACTAATTCAGGTAATTCACAGGGAACTGTGCAAATTAGTTTCATCGTATATTAAGGAACATTGACCTCATATGTGGCGTATTTGTCTTCTACCCAACCAGTAAGTTTCTTTGTGGGTTTGCAGTTTTTAAACTTAATTATGTACAAGCAGTGCGTTTTTTTTCGTTTATTTAATAAATTATTTTATATTTCTGTAATTTACTTCAGGCTTAATAAATTAATTACATTCTATGAATCATACACCCAAACATTTTGACTTTTTTTTTTGGAAAAATAATGCCTTTTATTTTTTGTCATAGAAAGCTTAATGCCCTTATAAATGATACCTTACAACCCCTTTTTCCATCATTCCCCTTTTTTTAAGTAAAACGGGAGAAGAGAATTGAATATGTTTGAGACAGCCAAGTGAAGCATATTTTTCGATGCATTTTTTAAGCTAATTTGAATGAGACCAATCCTGAGACGACCGGGATAATTGTTTAGAAGTTATAACTATTATGAGCAAAAATTTGGATTTCGAACTTGTACCTGTTTCAGCATCTAATATTGCTATCTAAACAAGTAAGGTATTCCTTCATATGCAATTTTTTAAGCCAAATGAGACTATACACAAATCTGTTAAACAAATAGTTCAAAGGTTAAAAAAAATTTCAATGTATAAAAAAATAATTATTCTTTTGAAACATACTTATGTCTATATTTCATTTTGGTTTCCAGGGAATATTTAAACATTTGAAACACAGTATACGATGACTTTTTTCAAGCTAAATTTAATGAGACTAATACGGAGACGATCTGACTAATGCACTGTAAAGAAGTGTTTATCAAAATTGAGCAAAAATATTTTTTAAAATAGCATCGAAACAAATATAGTCGGATTATTTTAAAGCCCCATGTATTCATTATTGAGTATAATGACATGCTCAAAATTGATAAGTCACAAAAATGACTTACCATGTCAAAATGGCACATCAACTTCAAATGCAAAAAAGTTTAAACTTTATTAGTTTATAACGATCAAGTATTCGAAAAGGAAATCTAATTATATTAAAGTTAGCTGCTTAAAAAAAAACAAGTTTTCTACTTAAAAAAAAACAAAAAAAAACCACGTATTGATATTGGCAAAATAAACTCTTTTCCAATTTGCTGGCATGCTTATTTACAAACGAAGACTGACTCTCAGAGCTGTTTTAACTTTGAGTATGTCACTATAATCAATAATAAACACATGATGTTCTGAAATCCGACTACATTTTTCGAGATATTTTTTTCTCAATTTTCTGAAACCTTTCTTGCAGAGTAGTTTAGAAGTTATGAGTATTTTATGTATAAAAAGTACAATTTTGTACTTGCATTTATTAATATATCTTACATTGGCATATAGACAAGTGAGGTATTTTTCCCAGCGCATTTTCTTCATTTAATAAAATAAGATCTAACAAGGACCAAAAGGGCTAATATTTCAAAAGTTCTTAATTTTTTGTACGAAATTGAATTTGAATTGCCCTCGAATTTTGAATTTTAGAAAGTCTTTTTACCTTAAAACTATTTATCATATCAACTCTAACTTTATATCATTCAATTTAGCATAAAACATTTCCTCGGAAAATGTATTTTTCATGCTTAGATAGTACCTAGATAGCAAAATTAAAAGTGTACTAGGGCATGACAAAAATAGTGCGTTATAAATATGAAAACGCTTGCAGCCTTTAAACTACTCCTTCTATTGTCTTTTATTTAGTCTCATTTGATTAATCATTGTCAGAAATACATTGAAAATAATGTATAAGTTGTTTAGGTGGTAATAGCATGTGCGTGAATCGGTACAAACAAAATTTAGTTCATTTTGCGCATAAAACACTTATAATTTCTGAACTAATAGTTATTATCTCGGAATTGTTCTTATTTAACTTCATTGCAGATATTAAGATTATTTCATGCATTGCGTAGTTCTCTAAAGGCAATTCCAGAAATTTTAGTAGTAACAATCTAAAAAATTATTTAAGAACAGTTTGAAGGAACAAAAATTTTAATTTTAAAAAATAACGCCAATCACTTCATTGCCTCAAGCAATTCTCTCATATTTTCTTTGTTTATTTTACGTTTCTATTGAAGTAAAATCTCCAAAATAATAAATATTGAGAATATGGTGTCATTCTGATAAATATTTAAATATAATATTATATTAAACAAGTATGTATACTTGTATATTAAACTTTAATATAAGTACATAGTTAAATAAACAAAACATATGCTTGCTATAAACTGATAATTTATATTTATATAAGAATGAATTTGTTTTCAATCTCTTAGAAATCATTATTGAAGGTCGGAGAAAAAAATGAGATATTTAAATCGTTTAAAATTAGAGTATATATTAAATTTGAAAATATACCCATCAGACTATATATATATATATATATATATATATATATATATATATATATATATATATATATATATATCTTAAATGAAAGCATTACGACATATTTTTAAACTATATATGTTAATCAGACACGGGGTAAAAAATGTTTATTTGTCTCATTCATAACTGTTATAACTTTTTTTTAATTGAAAAAAGTGGATGTTGACAACATTTATGATATTACTCTAGTAATATTCAGTTTAAAGTATATTTTTTTTATTTATTGGCATATTTGTTTTTTATTTTATTTATTTATTTATTATTTTTTGTTGTTATTGTTTTTTATGGACAGCATCTTTCTAAATTGTAATTGTAATTTAAAAAAATGACTCACTTTTATTTAAAATACTTTTTTTCATGGGCATAAAAAATTCTGAACAATATAATTCTAACCTCAGATATATTTAATACCATAAAAAGGTTTTTCGCTCAGCGGGGCAGCAGAAAAAATCTATAGTAAAAGTCCTCAGTGGGCTGGAAATAATTTAGCCGTCTTTTATTTTCCCCAATAATTCTTTTTAGGTATTATTCTTTTTATTCTACATCAATGAATTTATTTTCCCTTTACTCGCCAAACTTTTCCATACTTTTTTTTCTCTCTTTACATTTACTAATCAGGCAGCAGTAAGTTAAGTAAACAGTTTCCTTTATTATTGTAAGCAATTCATTGAATGCTAAATTAAAAATACAAATATTGGATAATATTTTACAGATATATTTTTTTTTGCTTTCTTTGAGTTCTAAATTTTGAAATTTAGTTCGAATATTGAACTAATGATATCTGAACAATATATGATAGTTTTTTTATTCGAAGTAAAATAATAATTTTTATACATTCAAAGTGAAGCTGTCACATTTTGTAACTACAGTACTAACGGGAGAATTTTAACGTGTTTTTTTCACGAACTATAATTTTGACTTGGAAGGACTCGCCAGAGTCATTGGATGACTCCAAGAAAAATTAGTCATGTGCTGCTAAAAAGTGTTAAAGTTTATATTGAGTCTTAGTCGTTGAATAGTTATTGTTTAATTATTTAAAGTTTTTTACCATTCTTTTTTGCTACAAAATTTTGCAAAACGCAATAATGCTTACTTTTCTGATGATTAAAAAAATGTCATTTAACAATACTCAATATGTTTTTTTTTCATGCAAACATGAATGTATATACATGTATAAACATGAATGTATATACATGTATAAACATGAATGTATATACATGAATGTATACATGAATGTATCATTTTGTTTTCCTGGAGACACGCATAAATTAAATTCCATTCACATAGCAATTTGTGCAATAATTGCATGCTCCACAAATCTATATATTTTTTGGTGTTTCCTCAACTTTTCGGCAACGAATGTTCGCAATTTGAACTTTCAGTCCTTGATTAAATCTTGGATTATCCTCACATTTGGGGAGTTGAGCACTACCCAGATAGAAATCAGCCTTAACGCAAACATTGAAATTTTATTTTAATTTAGTTGGTATAAAAAAGATTAACTGATTAATCTGTTTTTTTAATTTAATAGAAATATTAATATCTCAAGCTTGTTTCTTGAAAAATAAAAGAAATAAAAACTTTACTTGAAAATCGCATTTTTTTAAATTTGCCATTTTTTCGATCCAGCTTTGTCCTGACTTTTGTATTGAAAGCCTAATTTTTAGGCCTAACTTCACTTTTTAAGTGTTAAAGAAATTATTCAAAAGCCTGCGCAGTAAACCCTATTTCAGTGATAGTCATAAATCTTTAATAAACCTTGAAAAGGTAAATATATCTTCGGTTTGAGAACGGTTTTTACTCTTGATTTGTGTGCGACGATTCATCCTCAATTTTCGAAGATTTTTCCAGGCCTGTCTTTAAAAGCAGATTCAATCTCGATATAAAAGTGTTATGTTGCAAGCTTAATGCCAACCTCAGAGCGCGTTGGCTAGCATAGTTAAGTTAAATTCAACATTGTTTCAAGCTTGTAGGGTTCATTTGCTAATCATTTAAAAACCTTGCTGGGCCTTGGGATAAAATTTGGTGGTAACGTTAAAATGAGCCTTACACTGCTATCTGGGTAATAAATGATAAAGCAAAATCCTTGATAAAGCATCTTCGATTTTTCTGCCCAGTTATTAAATTTTTGTTAGATAACGAAGCTATTGTATCTATTGTGGTTACTATTAAAAAATTATTAAAATTATTGTGGTTATTATTAAAATTATTTACAAATAGAAATGATTTTAATTGGGAATAAAAAAATAAAGCAGAGAGCACACCAGATACGAGTAATAAAATGCTCTGTAAAATAAATGATTAGACACGTGGGGTAAGTTCCTGACCCCAGTAACTGATAAAACGTGCATAAAGGGAAGAAAAGTACTAGAAATGCCTTCCAATTATTCACAAAAGGCAGATAAGGATGAAAAACTCAGCTACTCATAAGAAGGAGATGAACAGGTGGCTAGTTTTTTCGATACGACTTTTCTTGAATAACCATAAGGTCTTCTGATCTCCGCCTATAATAGGTGGATTAACAGAGGACATTAACAGCTGACTTTTGAAACTAAAACGCGTTTTCTCTACTTTCTTTCATGGAGAAAAACATTCTGATGAAATTATCGTAATGTATGGTAATGCCGTTTCTTCTAAAAAAAAAAAAAATTTAGTGGATACAAACAAAATATACGGTGTATTTAAACTGTTTGTTTGGTAATTTTTCCGTTCACGTGGTAACTATTTACTGGAAACCATGGTTTACGAAACTATAGCTCTTATTTAAAAGCATTTTGTAAGAAGTACAGAACTGAAAAGTAATTTTAAACAAATAAATTGTTCTTTATGCAATGCTTTAAGGTTCAAGATATAATTATTAAATTTTTAAACATTTACCAAAGTTTATAACGTATTATAGAACCATATTTTATTGTTAGTTTCATCAAAATCATTGTAAAAGCGTTTCTACAAAAAACATCGAGAGTTTTGCAGTTTCCATGCAGCAAAAAAGGGGTATATTTTATCTTATTCTGGTGGCCTGGACCATGCTTCTTTTTTCTCTGTGTTCACCTTTTTCTCTTTTTTCAATAATTAAACGAGAAATCCCATAATTAAAGGGTTTTTGATGATTTTAGTTCCTTTTTTTTTCAGTTGTAACTCGTAAGATTACAATAGCGTTTTAATTTTTTTTCCATATTTAAATATTAATATGCGAACTTCAAATTCTTTTTCATTTCAAAGCTCAAAAGGATGGTTTTTACGGATTTCCCTGTATTTAAAGTGAGTTTTAAAAATAAGAAATCAAGCGCTTCAGCCATCATTAATTGATAAGACGATGCTTTTATATTGATACAGAAATATTGTTCACTGCTTTTTACATTGCTTATTGTGTTTTATGATTACTGACTTTCCTTCTACGTTGCTTAACATTTATTTTGTTTCACGCTTAAATTTTTAAGTTTTAAATAACAGCGGTATACATAATTGAAGGCAAAAAATTATGATTTTTTGAAAAATAATCAACATGAAAATACAGTTAGAAAAATCTAAAAAAGTAGTATGCCATTATTCTCACGTAGCTTCTTCTAGTTTTATTTTCAAACAATGTAGGAAATAAATTAAAATATCCATTTAAATTATTTTCAAAAAACACAAACATATATCAAAAAACGATTTGCTTTAGAATTAATATTATATTCTTGCATATATTAAAATTTTTTTGCGGTTTATATTAATTTTGAGCAAAACAGCTGAGAATTGAATTGGGCAATGGTTTGCTGTTTTTAAATTATATATTTTCACTTTTTTTCCCTTTATATGAACTTTCAATAATATTTTATGATGATTGACTCGCGTTAATTTATATATTATTAAGAGCATGAATTACATTTAATTATGTAATTTAAAAAAAAAAAAACATGTGTCTATTTATTATATATAGGATATTAACGTATGTTTATTTTTTTGTTAATGAATCATTATAGCTAAAATCTATAACACGAATTCTCATACACTTCTAATCATGATTCTATCCTAACTAAACATAAACTCATAATCATTCCAGAAGTTTCAAGCAGCAAACAATTCGTAAAAGTTATTTTCTTTTCGTAAGTGATAAAATGCGTTCATTCAAAGGTTTTGACAAGTCGTGTGTTTTCTGGCGTTACAAAGAAACAGATAATTAGAACACAACAACATTGCAATGCAAGAAACATCAATTCAGAAACTAAAGTGGTTAATTTTCAGTCCAAAAGCATTGTTTGAGTCTAAGAAAGATAAATACGTGCAGCAGTCCCCTGAGAGAAAATTAATGAATGAAGCAGGCTTCAAGCTTCCTCACTGGAATTGTTATCGTGATCTTTGCCTTTTCTTGTTTCGACACGATTTGATTACCTAGCTACTTACGTGACATAAACCCTTTTCTACAGAATTTTCACGCCGTCTGTTTACTTTAAAGAATAAGTTAGCGCACAGTTTTGACAGTAGTTGTATTGGTTAATTTTAATTTTTCTTACAAAAGAAGAATGAAGTTTTGAATTTCTATCCGTTCCTTTCAGTTCATACGAATTCGGATTTACGTTAGGTAACATAAAGGAAAATCATTTCAATTTTCAGGAATTACTGTCAATTGCAGTAGTTTGATTTACAGATTATAAAGATTTAAAAATCTTATTGGTTTTAATATATTGGTTTTAATTTTATTGGTTTCTTTGACCTTATATTCTGAATTCAAGCATATTTAACTTCTATAAAAGGACAGAAATCGTGATAAAATATGTGTCTAGGTATAGTGATTGTTGTTGTTGTTCATTTTACGTCGCTGTGCGGGTGGGTGACCACTTGGAGCAGTCTGGGTAGGGACCGAGGGTGCGCGGTATTGGTCCTCGTTAAACTGTTCTACCGTAAAGTGCTCGACTTCGCGTGCAGTTCGTCGGGCTATCAAAGCGGAGGTGCCATCCCCTCTGCGGGGGATCAAAATTGTGAGGACATGTCTTCGGATAATCCTCAGAGATGTTCTCCAGACCGTCGCCAATAGCCCATTGTGCAGCTCTAGTGCGACGTAAATGAACAAATCAAAAAATCATTTTACGTCTCAGTAGAACTGCGCAATCGGCTACTGGCAACGGTCTGGGAAACATCCCTGAGGATGATCCGAAGACATGCCATCACAATTTTGATGCTCTGCAGAAGGGATGGCACCCCTCTTCGGTAGCCCGACTACCTGCACGTGAAGTCGAGTACTTTGCAGTAGAACAGTTTAACAAGAACCAATACCAAGTGGATGTGAAACATTTCTTAATAATATTGCGTTCTGCCATCTAGCGGCAAAATTTTGAATTTTTTTTCTTCAAACAGCGAGAATAATGACTGCATAAGAAATACATTCTAAATTTGAATATGACTGTTAGGTGCGTTACACGTGTTCTCATTAAGTTTTTCATAATATACCTAAGCGCCGTTTTTATGACTAGATTTAATATAAAAACATCAATTCAAAAAACTAATTAGTTAATTTTTTTTGTTCTGAGAAAGATAAATATCAGTATTTTTTTAGACTTAGTAGGATAAATATGTACAGCAGATCCCTCAAAGAAAATTCTCCAGGCTGTGAATTTTAAGGAGCAAGGTTCAAGTAAGAAGGGAGAGTCAAGAATAAGTTTGAAAACCCACTGCAAGATGGAGAAGGAATAGATTCAGAAAGGGAAGTTAAAAAATTTTAAGCTCAGAAAAAAGGGTGTTTCTTCTTTCTTTTCCGGACTTTTTATTTCTTTATTTTTTGGTTTATTTCGATTATTTAAAAATAATTTAAAGATAAATTTTATATTAATTGTAAGTGTTTTATTATTAATTTATTGAAATTACATGCATCTGCAGACTTGTGTGCTCAATTTAGGCCTATAAACCTTTGCCAAGCATAAGGATAGATAGAACAATTCAAAAAAGACACACGAAAAATACATCTGAGGTCAAGGCGGGATTTGAACCCGCTGCCTCCACGCTTTGCATAGCGTTTGGCTGGTGATATTTTTCGGCCAGGGAGGCCCCTAATTGTAAGTGTATTTATTAGGGGTTTTTTTTTCACCCTCATTACGCAAGTGTTTATGTTGCGGTATTAAATAAATGCTTTTTTCAATATCCAATCAAAACTCTGATCCAGATTAAATTTCCAGATCCAGATTATATTATGACAAGACAGATCCAGATTAAATTTCCAGATTCAGATAATATTATGACAAGACATATCCATAATAAATTTATTTATGAATGTGTGGAGCTTTTTTATGTTGTGAGAGTAGAATACTTTCGTTGATTATGTTTCCTTTTTAAATAGTTACTTGATGTTTAAGTTAAGTTATATTTTTGTCCTGCCTAATAAAAGTTCTCTGTAAGTTCAAAGTTGGATTTTTCTTTATGCCTGCTTTGCATTTTCCACTGAGCACTCAACTATTCCAGCAAAGTTAATGAATGAAGCTGGTTTCAAGCTTCATTACTGGAATTGTGATTGTGATCCTTGCTTTTTCTTGTTTCGACACGTTTTGATTACTTACCTTACGAGACATAAACCCTTTTCCATGAAACTTTCACCCCATCTGTTTACTTTGAGTAGCACAATTTTGTGGACGGCAAAATAGGTGGCCCAATATTTTTCTCTGTAAAAAATGCAACCGTATATAATATCAAGTCAACCACCTGAATACTGAGGAAACTACCTATAAATTTTGTATCTATTTAGGGTTTGTACATTATGAATTGTCACCTAAAGGCGAAACTATAAATTGGCTTTTCCTTAAGCAATGAAATTAATAAAATTTTATTGAAAGATTGGAATTCTAAATTTCAATTAATATGTTGTTAGTATTATTATTAATCTATTATTAATCTATTAATATATTAATCTATTATTTTTCTCACTGTACAGTGCGAAAAATAAAATTGACTCCCAGAATAACTTTCGAATCCACACAGACTAATAGTCAATCAGAAAGGTATATGGAGTTATTATAATAATTATTTAGCCTATTTGCGACCTAAAATATGCCACTTAATTAGAGCAAATAATATTTTACGATACAAAATCAGACACAAAAATATACTTTCTCTGATGATCCTCGAATATTCATTTGTTTTAGCAAATCGATTTTTTTTTTCTTACAATTATAAAATTCCTTTACTTAAGGATAATTTTATGCAAAAAGTAAAATTATAATTTTATTATTTTATTGAATAATAATTAAAAAGATCTTTAATTGTAAGATCTACAAATTTTTACATCATTTTAAAGTATGTAGATAAAATTAAAATCATTAAAGTATGCATGCAAAGGCAAAAAGAAAAAAATAATGAATGAAATCTTCCAAATCTATCCTGAGAAATTAAATTTTAATCATCCGGCTCTTCTTTTAAAATTTGATAACTCAGAAACTACTTGATCGTCTTCATTAATTATTTTGTGTAGTTGAAGTCACCCCTTCAAACCATTAAGTATGAGAAAGATCAAAATTTCTTAAAGATGTAAAGCTTTTTTTCTTGTACACTGTAAATGATTTAATAATATTTTTCAAAAATATTTCTATTGTTTCATTATTCCTTTCTGTTTCATTCACAAACTTCGTTCATTTATTCGACTTAGTAAAGAAGTATTTCTGCATCCTACGTATAAACATTTATATTTTTAATAAAAGAAGATTTGTAAGTACGTAACGTTACAGCTAGCCTTGATAAAAATTGCTGTAAATTACTTCTTCAAGTTTCATCATTATAGCATATGCTGTTTAAAATTAAAATGGTTTGCGAAACTCATGCTATAGTCACAATTACATTAATTCTTAAAGTTACATACTGTGAATTTGCCCTGTGTTGTATTGTGTTTTGGAATTAATAAAACCATATTTTATTGTTAATTTTTAAAAAAATCTTTATCAAAGAACTTATCTAAACATTGCCAGTTTTTTTAGTGTTCTCATAGAGCCAGAAAAAAAGTCAAATTTTACCATACTCTTGTTGTTAATGTACTTTTTTTCTCAGTGTAACAATAGAGATATAAGAAATTTTTTCTTAAAAAACATGTACTTTTCAAATTTGTATTCTCAAATTATGGTAAAATAACCCACAGCAGTCTGTCCATTTGATTAACCTTAAAGTTTAAGGTTAGGAACAATTCTTTGCCTTTAGGGTTTTGAAACTGTTTGCAAATGGCACAGTCAAAAACCATAAAAACGAAACTATACGGTTTTGTAACCCGTTCACAACTGGCATAGTTTCTAAACCATAAAAATAAAGCTTAAACGGACGTAGGAGCTCTATGGGCACTACGTCATATATGCGTGAATGATAGTTTTATATTCTAATAGTCTAGGATCACAAATTGAAGAGCACAGGACAAACGAAACTTTTTATGTATTGAGGAAAATGGAAGAAATACTGTATTATCAATGCTGAGATCCGTACCACTGTTCAGCCGGTCATCAGTTTGACGGACCAACCCTTCCAGCTACAGTCTACATTCAGCTGCTCAAAATAAAATTGCTTCATAAAGCTGGCCTAATTGACACGGGAAAAATTCTGGTTTTTAAACGGTATTAGGTAAAAACAATCAATAAATGTTTTTTTCTCACACTTATCAGTCTAAATATCATGTTTTTATGGCCATTGACTGTTTAGGTAGAATATGGTAAAATAACAATTAAATAAGCTGCTATTTCAACATTCTTACCGAGAAATTTCTAACAGTGTGCATTATAAATTGGTAAATATTAAAAATAATAAAGACAAACATACATTTTTTGAAGTAAATGTAAAAACGAAACATATATACAATATGCAAACATATATTCATTTTATAATAATCTTATAAACAAATAGTAAAAGAAATAGCAGCCATTTAAAGAAAATGCAGACTTACACCATTTTCGCACTCAAACAAATGATGTCTATATTGTTCGAGATAGATGTAGGTCGACAGTTGGCTGTCGTTTTAATTGAATTTTGTAAATGAGAAGAGAGGGGATGATCGAATTTGTGGTTTCTCGAACCTTCTTGAACGGCACGGAATAATGTCAGTGGTGACAACTGCTATTGTTTGTTGGAATGACTCTGGAATAAAATTGCATTTCTTAATGGAACTTCTTAAAGTTTTGGAAATATCTGTCACTACTTATTCGGGTGTGAGTTAAAAGAAATGTTATAATTCAAATTTTCGGAGACAAATTTGTTACTGTTTATACACTTATGACAGACTACTCATGTAATTCCGAATATATTTTTCAAAATTAAATTCTTGTATTATCTCCTTCTCAATTTTCGATAATGTGATTCCAGTTTTGGTTTCAGAAAAAGAAAGTAATTTACTTAGATGAATTGTAATTTATTGAAACTCCATGACAGTCCACATATATTAAAAATGACAAGTCTCAAAATATAGAAAATAAATAAATTTAACTAATACAACATTATATTAGCTTTGTTTTAGCACTGCTTTAGCATTTTAAAACTCGCACTGTCTTAACTATAATTCAAAATATTTTTTTAATAGTATACAACATAAATGAGAGATATACGAATAAGGGTAAAAGAATATTAGAAAGATGAGAGAATACATGAATAAAAGAAATGAGAGAATAACGAAAAAAATTGAGAACAATATTAAATTTTATTTACTTAACATAAGCTGAATAAACGTGGAACCCATAAAATCAGTTAAAAGTGCAAGGAAAACGTGAAAACAAAATATATATTTTTTTTAGAAAAGAAGAAAAAATTATTATTAAATGAAAAGTTTTTTAAAACCCCATGCGCAAGTTTTGCAAATTATTTGCAAAACTTGCAAATTATTTGGAAAAAAAAACATAAAATTTTGGAAAACAAATTAAGGAAGAGATCATCAGCTAACATGCTTCTATCCACTAAAAAGAGTGCTTTCTGAAATAGTATTAATGTTGCCAAAACTAAATATATCAATAAAAACTATTTAAAAAATAACTTACAAATTATCTGAAGAAAGAAAAACATGAAATATTGGAAAACAAAATAAGGAAAAGATCATCTGCTTACATGCTTTTATCCGCAAAAAAGAGTGCTTTCTAATATTGTAACCAAAACAAAATATATCAATACAAATATATATATTTTATATATTATTATTGTTTATATATTATTTTTGTTGTTTATATATATTATTCTTGTTTATATATTATTATTGCTTACATATTATTATAGTTTTTATGTATGGCAAAAAAATGTGAATAATGGCAATTATATTTTTGAAATATATTTTTTCATTTTCTTCTCAATATAAAAATTTCAATTTTGAAGTTCTGAAAAAGAAAGCAATAATTTAGAAAATCGAAAAATTTATAGTAAGAAAATGGAAGTCCATAAGGGCAAACAATAGCAAATCATAAAATAAAAAATGTTTTAGCATATCGGAAATAAAATTTTGTGAAGAAACTAACTTTTGAAAATATTCACTGAGCTTTGATTATAAAACAAAATTTAATTTTAAAATAATGTTACACGGTAAGCAGTAAATCTGTCACTGTCTGTGTATTTTATAACCGTTTAGACAATTATTATAAACATATATTTCAAAATCCAAATATATTTTAGATATTAATTTTTTCAATATCATTTACTTAGAGTTTAAAACTTCAATGCCATTGAAAGCTAAGAAGAAAGAAATTAGTAAGCTTATAACAATAAAAACTTCATTAAAACAATAATAATTTACAAATATTAACAATGGTAAACAGCAGGATATAAATCTGAATCAAAATTTAGTGGGAAAATTAACTTTTATTACTTAACTGCTTTGATTATAAAATAAAATAAAATTTTAAGTGATGATCAGCGTGGTAAGCAATAATACTAATAAAATTTCAAAGATAATTAAATTAGCCATCACTTCTTTTTGCTAAGTAACGAGAAGACCATCTTGACAATGTAGTACAGAATGTTCTATTTAAAAATCCCACAAAGTAAAATATTCTAAATATCTCGAATCATATTTACGAATTAAGTTCCATAGAAGGGTGATAGGGGCTGACATCACTAATCGCATCAGAATTATAAAAAAAAGCGTCGCACATTTCATATGGGAATTGGGTTCCAGTCCATATGGTTCAAATTTTGATATCGTGTTTTCGAAAGTCTTCTGATCAAGAGACCCCATGAGTTCAATTCCCCCCAAACATGAACGGATGTTGTGATACGGGGTGTTAAACGGGGTCTTTATTAAAATATTTTACTTAAACAAAAGGTCAATTTTCAAAACTCTGCATCTCAAAATCCGTTCATTTTCTAACATCGGGCTTATGAGAGCTTTTGATCAGTCAAATCAAACAATAACAAGTCAAACAACAAATCGAATCATAACAACAACATAAGTGCAAAATCAAACAACATGAAAACATAATCTACAGTATATCAAAATTTCTTCCAAATTACCTGGGGCGGAATTCCTATATAAAATGTACGGGGTATTTTGCTGATATTTTTTTCATCAGAATTTTTTTTCATCACACTATGAAAAACTCCGAATCAAATTAATGTAAAAAGAGTTGACATCCTGAGTGCTTCGTCTTTAAAATCCCTTTTACCGAAAAACAATTCTTTGCAGTAAAATTTTTAAAATTGCAATTGAAATTTAAGTGTTCACTGTTATATTTTTAATTACAGTGTTTCGGTGATTTGATAGTAAAATTTTCTTGTAAAAATTACTGTATATTAGATTTTTTCTGTTGTTCAGTATAACCTTGCAGTAAAAAGGAATTTTTTACGGTTAAAAGCATTTGGTCCTTTGAGTGTTGTTCTATTTTCGTTTCAATTTCTTTGAGTTCTCATCACATTATTGTATTGATATATTTTTCAATTGTATTTATATACAAAATAAATAAATACAAGAAAACGCGAAGAAAGTTACAATAAGTTTCACTTATTGCGCATAAGCTGCAAGTAAACTGAACTCATTAGATAAGTTCAAAATAAAGATAAAACAAAGGAAATTATAGACATATGAAAAAGGGGGGGGGGAAATAATAATGAAAAAAAATAACAAACAACTGATTAAAAAAAAAGGATGAATTTTTTTTAAAAACCCGGAAAATGAAAAATATAATCTTATCATCAGCCAACACGATTATATCCGCAAAAAAGAGTGCTTTCAGATTGTATCATTATAGCCAAAGCAAAATATATTAATACAATAGCTAGAGGAGCAAGCAAAAAAAATTTTTACAAAAATTACAACAAATAAAATAGAACACAATAAGTAAAAATAACACGTAAAAACAGAAAATAAAAGAAAATAAAAAGAAAAAACAGTATGAAACAAAAACTATAAAGCGAGTAGCGAAATCAGATGAACTTACATGAACGGGAAATTTTTCAAGAATGATTTAAAAATATTTTCGCAACATGATTGCCAGATTACAATATATGAAAACAAAAGCTCAAATTGAGTGTAACTAGAAGAATTTAAAGTGCCGTTCTTACTGAATTGCTGAAGTGATTTGTTATGCTGTGCCTTGATTTTTTAGTTACCAAGGATGGCCCCGAAATGGATATATATATATATATATATATATATATATATATATATATATATATATATATATATATATATATATATATATATATATATATATACTTAACTTCTATTCTATGATACAATAACTTTGAGCGAGTTGTCTTTAGTTTTTTCCTCAATTTGTATTACTAAGTCCTGAAAAAGCTGGAGATGCACTAATATACGAAAGTGCACAAAATAAGAAACTTGCCGTTTTAAAATACGAAGCTACGATTACATTGATTACTCATTTGAATATCTAAGCAAAAATAAATAAATAAGACTGAAAATTTTATAGAAAAAATAATATACGTAAATCATTCCATACTCTCCATTTCCCATTTTATAGACGGTATACTTAAAACAATTTTGTCCAAGTGATGTTCCCTTTAGGAGGATTCGTTCTTTCGATCAATATTCTACCTCCGCTGAGAAAGCATTTATTTCATTAAACAAAAATTTTAGCAATATATTCCATCAGGAATGCCCCATTGATATTCTATTTATATATTTCTTGTCAGGCGACGCCTTTATGTCCAGGCACGACATTCTCCAGTGCCTATATAAACAAAGTTTCATATTCACTTGTTTGGTTAAGCGCTTCTGTTTGGATAGTTTCAAATCAAATTATGTTTCGCTTGACCGTGTTCTTGAAATAGATATTTCTCAGAGAATTTCGATGAATAGAATCAATAAAAAGGAAAGCAATGTGAAAGACTGTATTGAAGATTCTATTATACTGTTCTCGACGACATAAAATGTCGAGGTTACTGCATTTTTCCATTGCTAAATTCATTATTTATTCACCGGCTTTCTCAAACTGAAAGCAATACATGGATTGTAACGAAGTATCGGAAAGGGAAATCTAAAATGTTTTAAAAAGAACAAGTTAACAAATTAATTATTTATTTTATAACAAACACACGTGATGCTCTTCTGCATTTTAACATAAGACTGGTTCTCAACAACAAACGAATTTAAAACGATCTATTTTTTAGAAAATAAAATAAAAAATTAAAAAAACTAGCAAGCGATATAAGGTGCTAATAAAATACTTATATTTAATAGGCATCACTGGTAATTTTAATATTTAGTATATTCGGACATGTAGGGGTAGAAAATATGGTTTCCATTAAGCTACAAAAGTACCTGGTAGGAGTGCTCCAGAACCTACGCTAAACAATGTTTGCAGCTCGCGAAGAGGTTCCATTTAAGTTGAAGCGAAACATATTTTCTCTATATACAATTTTGAGATACGAAAAAGAAACTTTCTAAAAATTCTCTTATTATTGCAGAATATAGAACTCCCTTATCAACGTAAACCAACCGAAGTTTTCCCAACTATGAGAAAATCTCCAAACTTTCATTGAAGATGCGTTTTGAAACCTAGACAACAGTTTTATCATGTTTAGAGATAGAAAAAATATTGAATACCGTTTGAAATCTATCTTAAAAATTATTAAATTGCAATTTATTTCATTTTTATTTTATCATATTAAACCAAAACAGCTAAATAACCATTCAAACTGTTAACTGTGAGAAAAACCGTTTTTTAACTTCCTTCTTCTTAGACAGTAAAAGTAAAAGAAAATGGTCATACAGAATTTTATTTTACCAACTAGGCCCATCTAATGAAGACATTTAATTACTTAAACATGCGAACATATTATAGTTGAGAGAGATAATCTGTCAATCACATTTCCAACAGAACTGGGGTTCGAGTCCGAACTTTAATACCACAAAATTTTTTCTCCTTTCCCTTAAACATATGAAAAGTTTCCAGTGTCCTGCACTACCCACTTTGTAACGCTTTGCTCTTAGAATACGATACTCTCATTCGCGTATAAATGGCTGCACCATAAAGCTGCTGAACTATTTTTAATGTTAGTTAGATGCTTTTTACGGTTTTCAAGCTATGCTAATTGTAAATGATTTAAAAAAACCGTATAGTTTTGTATTCATGATATTTTACTATCTTACTAATAAACGAACCAGAACCGTAATGTAAAAAAAAAAATTTTACCGTAACCTGTACGGTTAATTGGATGGAAAGACTACTGCTGGTAATTTTACCATAATTTTAGATTGAAAATTCTAACTGTGTACGTTTAAAATCCATACTAACCACAATTTATCATTATAGGCGTAATGGGGTTGTTCCCAGAAGAAAAGACGGAAAATTTCATACAAAAATATTACCTGCACTAAGAAAAAAAAAGTATGGTTAAAACTACCAAAAAATAGTAAAATTTACCGTGTTTCTGTCTCTATAATGTTTGAAAAACCTCGGTAATTTTTACAGAAGCCATTTTTAATGATTTTGGTAAATTTAATAATAAAATTTACTTTTATAATATGTGAAAAATTTGGTGAATGTGGTAAAATTCAATGACTTTATAATTACAATTTTGAACTACGCTTAAGCTTGAATTGATTGAAAATCAGTTATTCAGTTAAACTTACTTTACGAAAAATCCATTAAACTTTTTTTCTTAAATCTGTGGTAATAAAAGCTATAATTTTGAAAACTATAATTTCTTTTAAAGTGTTACCATGTAAACGGTGAAATTTCCAAATGAAAGAGTTAAATACCGTATATTTTGGCATTATTAGCTATAATTAATTTATTTTTTACATTGCAGTACAGAAATTTTACCAGAAATCCGTTCTCTGTGTGCACTTTTAAGGCACTGGTTCTCATTGCATAAGTTTGTAATAGATCGCAAATTTTATGTTCCAAATAATTTCACCCTATCATTATTGTTTTATATTTACGTAACGATAGAAGTTCTTACTGAGAACTTATTGGAGTACTCAAAATATTTCAGACTCTGTTTTGATTTTAATTCAAATTAGTTTCGATTTTAAAATGATTGCAGAAGAAAAGATATCCCTCATAACTGTATGAAATCGTATCTGCGGCTTTTTAAAGTAATATCATATGTCAAATTATAACTTGGTATATTTTATTTATAAATTTTACATTAAAAATCATCGGTATGTTAAATGTTATTGAAATCTGAATATACAACCAAATACAGAATCTCTAACAAAAGTAGTCGAAAATAAATAACTTAAACAAAATTAGAATTTAAAATACACGTCATAAAATGTCTCAAAACCAGATATCAAGATGCATTATCATTTGTTTTGACGTTAATGCATTTGTGTTTACTTAAGGGAACATAGAATAATCAAAGAAAAAAATATTATGCATTTGCGATTTGGTAGATGAGCTGCATTTCCATCTACAAATAAAAGCTAAAGAATCAAGATTTTTACAATTCAAAAATATTCCCTTAAGCTCTCAAGGGAAAATTCTGTTTCATTGTGTTACAACTGCCCTGAAAATGAGTTTATTTTCTGTCATGTTGCAGTATAATTTTCACCTTATGAAAATAGTAAGTATTCTTCTTAAATTACTCATGAAATTGAAATACAATGCCAGTTTTTCTTCTTGTATAATGTAATCTTGTTTATGCTGAAGAGATTTTTCCCAGGGTTCAGTAAAATAAAATAAGAATAAACATATTATTAACTATCAACACACATATATATATATATATATATATATATATATATATATATATATATATATATATATATATATATATATATATATATATATATATATATATATATATATATATATATATATATATATATATAAGTGGTATATATATATATATATATATATATATATACATATATATATATATTTATATATATATATATATATAAATGAATGTGCGCCTGTCTGTGTGTACGTGTCCCTTATAGAACCGTTCAAGTAGGATAAGTGAAAAGTTACATGGAATTTTTCTGATTAATTAAGCGTTAGCCATTGTTTCAAATTTAACTGTAGACAATTCTTTTAAAATGAATTGAAATTTCAAAAAAAAAAATATTAATGTTTTCAAAGACGAAATTAATGGAAAAGTGGTACTAATTCGCAGATTAAAAAACTTAAAAATATCGCCAGACTATTATTGGCACCAATGATTCTTAATTAATTTTAAGTGGTATATTTTTTTTTATTTCCAATGCAGCAGGCGATACAGACATCATCCTAACGCCGTACAGAGATCAAAAGAAAAGAGAAATACAAATACAGAAAGAGATGAAATATACAAAATACAAAATCAAAACATCAAGCACAAAAATTAAATCAAGAATTTAAATTGAACAAAAGGTCTCGGACCTCCCATTATTGAGAATAGATACAGTTCTTTGTGAGAACTGAGTAGTTGAAGAGATGCTCAGCATGCAGAGGGGGCAGGTAGGATTATCCACTATTTTAAGACGGAAAAGATGATCTTAAGTGGTAAATGCATATTGAAATAAAATGATTATTCGGGTACATCTTAATTTTGCCGGCGGAATCAAATTCAGTTCTTTTTTTCAATAAACATCATCATAAAAAATTTAATTTATCTAAATCCGGTGACTTGCCATTAGCAACTTTATCACTTGCACCGGCGAAAAGGAAAAAATTAAAAAACCGTTTAGAGGAACAGTAAAAAATTGCAATACTATTTCTGACGACAAAGATGCCCTATCAATGTTTATAATCTGTACTAATTATACTAAAAAATTACCTATTGAGATATTATTCCCAATGTTATTATGGTGTATGCAATAATTGAAATAAAATTAAAAAAACTAAGTTTCAAAAATCAAAATTAGTGGAGAAAAGGTTAATGGGCAATTCGCTTAGGAAAGCGTGGAAAATCGTCAGATGCTGATGACGCTTAATTAATTTTGATAATACGTACTAAATGTGTGCGTATAGGTAATATGCGTGAAAATAGTCAGACGCAAATCAAGCTTAATTAATTTTAGGTAATATGCACTACTGATACTATAATATTTGGGACAGTTTTAATAAAAATGCTACAACGGTCTTTGAGAAGTTTCAAAAAGTATTTTTCGAGTAGTAGATTAAATAGTGTATTAATATTTGAATGAATTAGAAGTAAAAGAACTTTTTAATAAATATAGGTAATGATAGAAATGATCTTGCAACAAACTCCTTATCAAGGTTTTTAAAAGAATTCTGCTTTTGCTTTATAAATATATATATATATATATATATATATATATATATATATATATATATATATATATATATATATTAATTTTCGCTTTAGTTTGCTGCCACTGACAAATGCATTTCGCACAAAACTCAAATGTTGAGATGCTGAGCAATAAGACCAAAATGCACTAATATAGATTAATAAATTGATATATTTGGTGATTATTAAAAGATTATCAAAACTTCACCTATACTAAGCAGTTTTAATATAGAAACTGTTGAAATTGGTATTTTACGTTCCTTCGAAGGAGATATGCACCGGTGTAAATTACTTGACAGCAAGTTTCAACTATCATGAAATGATCAGGAGTAATATCATCAGGTCCAGGTGCTGCTAAAAACAATTAATCTCTATTCTGATGGGAGGAACTATAAAATCGTGTTAATTATAATAAAGTAAAGCCACCGGGAAGGGCAGCAAATAATTACAAATAAAGGAAAAAAGTCATTTTATCGTCATCAATTGAAGATCTTAGAGGAAGAACCAGGTGAGTGACATTTTCAAAGAATCTATAATCATAGTAAGAAAAAAAAGTGGCCTCTGAACTATTTTATTTCGATTCATTAAAAAGTGAGACTAATAATTCCTTGTCTTATTTTTATTTTTCTCTGCCTAATTTGAAAATAAAAAGCATGCAAGCACACTAAGATTAAAATTAAAACAAAAACAATTTATTTGCATGAAACATACCCTTTCGATGTAACCACTTCATGTTATTTCCACTGATTCATAAGTACCACTAAAAACGTCACTTACCTGGTTCTTTCCCTAAAATCTACAATTTTGTCGGTATATGCCTCTTAGATTTGCGCATGATTTCGTTGTGCTGTTCAGTACTTATTAATTTATTTCTTTTAATTCACCCTATACGAAGAATGGGTATTCAGCTAGTGTGCGTATAAAGATTTGATGAAAACAATGGGAGCAATTTTTGTCAAAACGTGTATTTCTAAGTACTCTAAGAAAAAGGTATGGTAAAAACTACCAAACTATGCTAAAATCTTTGGCTCGATATGGGCACCAAAAAGCTCTATAACCGTTATCAAAGTCCTTTGGTAACGATTTGGCAAATTTAACATCAAAGTATGGCCCGATTAAATGTGTTAAAATTTGACAAAAGTAGTAAAATTTGCAAATTTTACCATGATATTTTAAAACATGTCATAAGAATTATTTATCCGGTAAGTATAAATAACGTTAACAGTTTAAGGTAAACTGTTATTCCACATATGTTAACAGTTTATGGTAAACTGTTAACATATGAATGGAAAAATTACTAAATGAATGGCTTTAGTACCGTATATTTTGGTCTTGATAACCGAATTATCTTTTTTTTTTTTGCCAGAAATGTCATTATCTTACCGTTCGGTAATTTTACCATCTTTTTTCCTCCGAATAGCATTTTTTTTTCATGTTTGACTTACAATCGAAGTAGTGAAAGAGAACTTATAGGGTACCCTGGAAAATTGCGGATCTTCTTTTAATTAAAATTAAAAATACTTTTGAATTTAAAATAATGGTAGAGACTGAAGAAATTATATCTTGCATACAACTATATGAAACTTCATCCACGTCTCGTTAAAGTAAGATCATTGATCAAATTTTAACTTGGTTTATTTTATTCATAAATTTTACATTAAAAAGCAATGATACGTCGAATTTTATTGAAATCTGTATAAACAATTCTATAGAATCTCTGACAAAAGTGGTAGAAAATAAGTAAATAAACAAAAATAGAATTTAAAATACATGTCATTAAATGTCTAAAAATAACATATCAGAAAATTCAAAAAATATTATGTTTCTGCGATATGATAAATGAGATGCATTCTGATCTACAAACGAAAGCTGAAGAATCAAGATTTTAACTATTCAAATATATTCCTTTAAACTCTTAGGGGAAAATATTCTGTCTCATTTTGTGACAACTATACTAAAAATGAGTTTATTTTCTGTCATGTTTCAGTATATTTTTTTTTGCTTATGAAAATAGTATCACCTATAGTTTGTCTTATGAAAATAGTAAAACTACTCACGCAATTGACAAATCATGTCGGTTTTTCGCCTGGTATAAAGTAAATTTGTCTATGCTGAAGAATTTTTCCCAGGTTTTAGTAAATTGAAATAATAATATAAATAATAATAAATGTTTGGATAAAAACTTAATTCAAACAGTAAAAGCAATTTTTGCCAAAAAATGTATTTTTATGTACATTAAGGAAAAAGTATGTTAAAATTACTAGAATATAGTTAAATTTAATGTATTTCTGTACACCAAAAGTTTGGTAAACTTAAACCTGAAAGGTTTTGTAAGTATTTTGGTAAAGTAAACAGTAAAACTTGGTTTCATATATGATAAAATTTGGTAAATGTTATAAAATTTAGAAATTTAGTTATGATATTTTAGAGCATGGCGTAAAAGTCATTTATACTATAAAATTTACTTTTTAGTTTTGCATTTTTTACTAAATGTTTGGTTATAAGAACTTTAATTTTGCTAGCCAAAATGGACTATAAAAAGCTGCCATATGAGCACTAAAAATGCTAAAGAATTTTTTTAAATACTTGAAATTTTACTTTTAACTAAAAAATGTTTTTTTCTGATAGTCGTAAAACCTAAAATAAACATTGAATAGGCTAAATTATCTTCAATTTGAAAATCCTTTCACAGTGTTTTCACTGCAGTGCGAGAACGCGAGAATCTCGCATATTTTTTTCTTTTCTCGCGTTAAAAAATGATTGCCGCGAGAAATTCGCGCATTCTATAAATCAATTTCAAAATTCGCGAATTTCTCGCATTTTGGAAAAAGCTTCGAATTACGCCAATTAGAATAAAATGCATTGCACTTTTCTTCCTGGATCTTTCATTATTTTCAGCATTTGTCCCGTTATATAGATTCCCTATTTACCAGTATTGTTCAGAACTTTTTCGAGCAACAGAACACAACCTCTCCGAACCACGGAACCCCTTTCAGAACACATTTCTCTGCAACCACGTGTTTACCGCAGGTAAGGTTTTTTCATGTAAGACGTTCAAATGTTTTATACACTAATGTAAGAGGGACAAATACCTAGTAAAGGCAAAATCTTCTATGATGATGCAGCAAGAATATTCAATGCTTTAAAAAATAGAAGACGTTAAAAATGTATTATAATGAAAGAAATTTTTTTTTCAAGTCTATTTGCATTTTTTCAGTTTTTAGAAATCTCACTTAACTTTCTGAAATCTCACCCTGTTTTTGAGAAAGGGTGAGAAATTCTCACCCATTTTTTTTCTATGATGAAAACACTGCAACTCTTGATTTGTTTAAAGCTTGCAAGGTTTATTCGCTAATTATTTATAAACCTTGCTGTGCTTTACGATAAGGGTTGTTTCTGACATTAAAAACACCCTTACACTGTTAACTGGGTTGAAATTATAATAAAAAAGACGCTTTTTTACAAACAAAGAAAAATAATGGGTGCTTATGATCTAATAAATTAAAGATTTGAAAAGTTACTCCAAGCCAACATTGTTTGGTACCATAAAAATTTTCGGAAATTGAGTATTATTCATAACATTTATTAATTTTTGATAACTTTTATTTAAGTAAAAGTAATCTTTCCAACTTGGCGATTTTTATTACGTAAGATATCTGTTCATTCTTAAGTCAAAATATTAAGATAGTAAACATATTGGTTCAGAAATGAATCGAGATTAAGGTATTTAAGATGTGGATTCCTTTTGTTTTCCTTGGCGAAAAAGCTTCAAAATTCTCCTTTAAGGCGTTATAAGTAGATACTCGATTAAAGTCGTTCCCCCAAAGACAGAAGAGTTCTCATCAAGAAGAGCGATTGGAGCCGTGGTTGATCAGAGCATTGAGCGGTCAGCTTCCAATGCTGAGAACCAGGTTAGAATCCCAGTGATAGCTTGTCAATACGAATTCCACACGCGGCCCGCATCTACCACAGTGTTGACGTAAAAATATCCTCATTAGTAGACGGATCATGGCTTTGGATCTCTTTGCCGTCAGTCTAACCGTGGGAGGTTTTCGAGGTTTTCCACTCCATGCTGTCCATCCTAATCCACCCATCCTAATCCTGATGTCCATCCTGTCTTTCATGATCTCCATCCTAACCCACAAATGCAGGTTAGTTCCATCAGAAAGTCCTCCGCGAAGACAAAATTTCTCCCAATATAGTTCAGTTGTCTTCTGGATAAGGCTCAAAAATCCCAGGCTATGGAGTTGAACATTAGTAGTCGTAAACCCTAAACTACGTCGGCTGTTCAACGACGGTTATTTATATAAAAAAAGAGAACGATTGAAAGGTGAAGCAATTAGCGCCAAATGCGCCTAATATGGAATAATTTAATAAATCGTAACTAAATTTCATTTTTTATCTCTTTGATGTAGCTTTTTTATTTTTATCAATTATTTTTGGCGCATTCCAAAATTTTTATCTGTTCATTTAATAGCTTTGATACACATGAAATATCTTTATTTTAGTTTAAAATATGATCCTTTGGAAAAAGAAGCTTAAGATATAAAATATTCCTTTAGCCAGTAACAAAAAGTCGAAGTAAATCAGAAAATATTATTCTTTATTGTAGATCGTGAAATATTTCTCATTCATATATTTTGGAAAACTTATTGTTCGAAAAAGATGAAGAAAAAATATTTTCAAACTTGCTACCGAGGCTGGTAAAAGAAATCTGGAGTTCGTGTCAAATTCTAGAGTTTGTTGTTTATAAAATAAAAAATAAAATTCAATTACATGTATTGACTAAACTCAACACATTCGCACGCTGCAAAAATCAATAATAAAACTTGGGTAAGAATACAAAATATCACACTCCCCGTGCACAGAAAATTTATTCAAAAAGGAAAAAAAAACTATATGTTGAAATATGAAATGGCGAACTTAGAAATGAAATGGCGAACTTTTTCATTTCGAAACTGCGTATCAGAATGCGTTGCAAAAACTAGAGTATTGTAAATAGTAATTAAATAAAATGGGAAGTTTCTGCTAATGATTATGCCAACTAGCAATAATTAAATAATTATAAAATAACTAGAGGGCTGCGCCCTTTGCTTGCTAACGCTCGCCAACCCCGAAAATTGCTACGCAATCTTAAATGGTTTGCTTCGCTAACCAAGCTCGCTTCGCTCGCTACTAACTTAGGTACATTGCAAATGCACAAAATTCTAAGAATTCAAAACAATCATTCAAATCTATATCACAACTTTTTTTTTTAAAAAAAAATACATCTTTTTGATAAATACTAAGTCCTTAAAATAAATTTGAATTCAAATAAATGACATGTAATTCGTTAAACCTATTAGAAATGTGCTATAGAATAAAATCTTAAGATAAAATTTCTAAAACTGATATATCTTTAAAAAGGTTAAAATTTTGGCTATAATTAAGTCCATTAAAAAGTGAAATAAGTAAATTGCAATGGAAAAACCTGCATAAACAAATAAATTCTAGTAAAGCAAATAAATTCGTGATATAAATCAAAAATCGTCGAATAAATTCGTAATATATAAATTCGTGAAAAAAAGCGCTTTCGACAAAATACTAAAATAGAGATCTATTGACAAATGCTATTCACTTCTGTCTAGCTTATACTCCCTCTGGTAATTTCAGTTTCCGTTTCTAAAAGCGCTATATGTTGAGCCATCTCAGCTAGATTTGGCATGTCGCATTTTAAGCGGCAATCATTGGTCGATTTTCTAGCGTTGCCATTCGGGGAGTTGTAATGAGGCTTTTTTTTGTCGCCGTGTAAGAGAAATATATATATAGATTATTCTTAATTCAGAGAGGAAATGTAAAGTTTCACCCTTTCACTATCAGTGTTACTTTAAAACAGCAGAACTTTGAATCTTAGAAACTCTATTTTCGTTCAAGGACAGATTAAGTGAAACATTTTTGCAGTCTTAATATTTTGCTTAAATTCTACGGGGAGAGATTTATCTGACAAAATTACCGTACTGTATGGTAATTACATTTTTAATTAACAAAAAACATAATTTTGATTAATAAAACTAAAATATACGTTAATTAAATAAAGTGGAAGCGAATTTAATTTGACTTTCAACTTAATGTGAGAAAAAGCGGAAAAGAATGATAAAAATTCAGTAAGATGTCTCGACGAAGTCATTTAACAGAATGTTGGTCGGTTAGAGGCAGAAGCCATTGGAGGCCATGGCTTCTGCCTCTTCTTCCATGGCATGGCCATATTTAGCAGAAGCCATTGGAGATTCGAAAAGTGGGTTTTTCGGGATCTGGAAGTGTTATTTCGAGACTGAAAATGCATTTCGAAGATCAAGCAAGGGCATAGACGTGCAACAACGTAGACTTGCAAAGTGTATGGGCGTAGACATGCTCGGAGACACCGAAATAGGAATGCCGCTCTTCTTCAATAACACCTTTCAATGGGCTACTGGCACTAGAGTTTTGGCACAAACAGTCCGAAATCGCCTTCTCGCTGCTGCTCTGTATGCTCACCGACCAATGGTGTGTGTCACGTTAGCAGCAAGGCCCCCGCAGAGAGTGGGCAACAGATCATGTGTTCTGGAGAAACGAATGGTACAATATTCTCTTCTCTGACTAGTCCCGTTTTTCTGTTCATCCTGATAATAGGCGCATTTTCATCTGGATGGAACGTGGCACTGGAAACAATCCTGCGTGCGTGCACGAAACTGTGAAATTTATCGGTGGGGGAGTGATGGTCTTTGCTGGCTTCTCCATTGATGGGAATAAGTGGGCGCACCGATCTCCATAACATTCCAAATGGAGATCTGACCGGTCACCGATATAGGGATGAGATCCTGAGACTTATTGTAGTCCCTTGCATTGCAGCAATTAGAGATGACTTCATGTTAATGGACGACAATTTCAGACCACAACGTGCTAACTTAATGAATGATTTCCTTTTGGAGGAAGGAATCATCTGAATGGATTGGCCAGCGTTTTCTCCGGGCATGAACCCAATCGAACATGTTTGGGACATTCTTGGCAGACGAATTAGGGTACGCTTACCAACCCCACCAACTTTTTTGATCCCCGCCGGCTGAAGACTCCCCGTGTAGTAAATGGTAACTGATGCACGTTAAATCTGTCGAGTCGCAAAGTCCTCCATGTTCCCATTAGAAATCAATACCTCTGGGAGTGCTGATCCAGGAGTTTCCTTGTCTTTTGGATTGGTTCAAAAATACAAGGCTACGGAGTTGAACATTCTAGTCGTAATGTTTATAGCAGTCGTAAACTCAAAATTAAGTCAACTGTTCAACGAAGGATATAAAATATAAACTCTCCGAGAACTGTAAGGAACTCTTCTGGAGGAGTGGGGCTGAATACTCCAGCCCCGCATTAATAACTTCATTGACTCAATGCCTCAAAGGTGTTCAATGTTGCTGGCTGTTCGGGATAACCGTACCCCAACTAAAATTTGTTTTTATCATATGCACAAATGTGTTTTTTTCCCTTTTGTACCCAAATGCTCAATAAAAAGCACTTTTTTCTGCCAAACAAATGTCATTTATATCTCATATGGCCTACTACGTCTGTCGATAATGTATCAATCTTTCAAACAATTCTCCAGGTGCATGATCAACCCACAACCTCAGTATCTCTTAATTGTTTTTAACAGCGCTTTAATGAATAAAATCTATCGTTATTTAGTTTAATACGTTGGTCAAAATGCATCATCTGCTATTGGTGAATAATTTTTATTGGTAATTATAAACTATTATAAAGACAAAAAAAAACATTTCGTAATTTCGCAATTAAACTAATTTAAAATAGTTTTCGTTTTCTTTAGGAATCCCATTTTTCTCCATTATTTTTTAATCAAAAAATCTTTCGTCAGTTTCTTTTAAACAAAAAATACAACCTACATCATTGTTTATATACGTCATATAATTACGTAACTTATACAAAAAAAATTTAAATTTTTGAGCATAAAAAGTCTTTACAAAACTGTCAGGCAATATAATGAGTAAAATACTGAAGCTTATGAGAAATTCAATTCATAATTAGTCGCACTTTTTACCCCACTTTTACGATTGTTCAGGAAAACTCGATGACTTTATCTCTGCTTAAAGAAGAAAAAAACTTTTTTCAATTTAAATTAGAGGTTTCAAAAGAAAGTGCTCAATTTGAAATGAAATAAAAATTTACGAGAGTAATAAAAAAGAGAATTCAATAAAAGAAATTCGACGAGATTAAATAAAATACAATAAAAAGAGTAGAATTCGAGAGACTTTCATTAGAATTATTAAATCTTACAGGTTTTAATATATAGTGAAGAAGTTTTTTCTTAATTATTAGGTTATGTAATCAGTGACTTTCGGACTACTTGTAGCTCACCTTTAGTTCTGAAAAGAAACACTTATTTTTCATTGACTGAAAAGAACAGCCTAGTTAGTTTAAATTATATTTTATTTGTATCATTCACTAGCTGTAAAAATTATAACAAAACACAAGCGTTTCCTTTAAAAGTTTATACTTCAGTACCGTTTTTTTCAAAATGAAATCTAAATAATATTTTGATTAAATAATTATAATATCAAATTATTTTGTCTGCACCGTTTATTTATAAAAAAGAGAGGCAATAATATTAAATGCTTATATTGCGACTCCTATTCCAATAAAATTTATATTCAGCAGTTTAAATAAAATGCAATTAGCTTAATACTTTTGCGAATTATTAAGTTTTACAGGTTGAAATTCGTAGTTAAAATGTTTTTTTTTTAATTATTAGGTTAGGTAATAAGTGACTTGCGGAACACCATCGGCTAGTACACCATCGGCTTTGCAAAGAAACGCTTATTTTAAGCAGACTAAAATCAACAGCCTAGTTAGTTTAAATAATATTTTATTCTTATCACTGCTTTATTGTTAAAATCAAAATAATACAAAAATGTTTAATTTAAAAAACTATTTTTTAAATTTCGTGTCATTAAAATAAGGACTAAATAATTTTTCGATTAAATAATTTTATTATCAAGTTACTTTGTTTGCATCTTTTAAAGATAAGCAATAATATTAAATGCTTATGTTTTGGTTACTAATCCAATAAAATTTATATATAACAATTTAAATCAAACAAAATTTGAGTTCTTAAAAAATATATGTTAATTACTGTATTAATTAACTTGAATGCATATTTAACCATCCTACCATCATAATTGACAGATCTTCTTAAATTCCGTTTCCTTTGTTGTTGTTAACTTGTTTATTTCAGAGCTAAATGCTTCCAAAGTCCTGAAGACTATAGAATTTTTCTTAGTGAGAAGCGGAGTTTAAAAGGTACAGCTAGAATGGCAAGGCAGTTTTAAATGAGTATGATGGCAATATCTGCATATGGGTTAGTATCTGTTTGTCTTGTCTGGAGGTATCTTCACAGCTATGAAGTTTCTTGTACGGAGTCTTGCTATACTTTTAGTTGAAAAATTTGCCCTTTCCATTTAGAAGCGAAATTGAAAGGATTTTTATGCAAGAAAAACAGAAGAATTTTCAGCTAAACATAAATGGCACGCAAAGGAAAAAATAAACGAGCTTTCGGAAATTCTTTATCAGAATAATATCCGTTTCGTTTAAAAGTTTATAGTTAAATTTCGTGTTTTCAAACCTATATGGTGGCTCTGTAGCTTATTTAAAAAAGAGTTGCAATTGCTTAGCGTTTTTTTTTTGTTGCAGTTCCTTAACCTATAAAATTTATAGTTAATTTAAGCCACATTTTTCCATGTTAAAGTTTTTTTTTTTCATTTATAGTAGTTTATCAATTCGATTAAATAACTATCAGTTTCGCTTAGAAAGTATCCATTATCGATGTCTAATCGTTGATCTATTCAAAATCTAATATTGTTCATTTTGATTTTTCTTGTTTCAAGGCAGTCTACGCTCATACGCATAGCTCTCAATTAGAGCAATTATTAGAATGACCTGTACATAAACGTTTGCTTCTTATTCAACACAAACAAGGTTATTTAAGCATTCATAGATTGTCCAAATTATACCCTACATTTCAACATAGCGACTGATATTTATTTTAATTTCTCTTTCCGATAATATTACTTTAAATCCTGTGTACATTTTTGATATATCTGAAGGTATGTCATTTAAGGAAATCAGAGGTTCGAAACATGTTATGTTTAACGTGTTGCGTTATTATCAATTAACCGCTTTGAGCGATCAGTTGCTTCACCTACCGAAACTCATCGCTTGCCGTTTCAAATTGCTCATTCCCTTCATGCACTGTTAGAAATTTATCGGTAAAACTGGTTAAACAGCTATTTATTTAATTATTATTTTATCACATTCATCTAAAGCAGTCAAATGACTATACGAAGATGATATTCAAACTGTTAACTTTAACAAAACAAAACGTTTTATCTTGTGGTTTAACAACCAGAATTTGATCCGCGCCAACTAGGGCCATTTTATGAAGCAATTTTTAACCGTGCAGTTGTTTACATAATGTAGCTGAGAGGGTTAATTAGGTCAATCTCATGCCCAGCTAATCAGAGTTTCGAATCCCAGCTCTGATACCGCAATATTTCTATTATTTCCTTACTACATGAAAGGTATCTAGTGTCCTGCACTTATCAATCTTTGATCCTGGACTATTAGAATACAAAGCTATTTAATATAAGCATGAGAATTTAAAATTTAAAAAAAAAATAAAGAGCAGAATTTATGTTAAATAAGACAAAATTAAAAAGCACTTCAAGCAACTTAAACTAAAATTTTTTTAAGTAAGCAATTTAAATAAAAATATGGAAATTTAAATAAAAACTAAACAAATTTTAAAGATATCCATCTTAGCACAAACGGAGTATTTCATCAGTAGACACACTGACATGTTAATATGCAGAAGCTTTTCTGTAGTCAGTGGTTAAACCAAAACCTGACTGGAACTTGAGGCCTAACAACAGAAAACAAAATAAGAATATAATAAAATACCTCAAAATAAAATTGAATATAAATTGAAATACCTCAAAATTATATTGAAACACAATTTAAAACGAAAACAACTTAAATCAAAGGCACACTAAGAAAAAACACTGATGAAAGCACGTCTACAGATAAAATCAACAAAGAGGAAGTTTGAGTTAAAATAATCAAAAAGATATTAATTGTCAGATACTTAAAACAATTAAGTGAAATTGAAAATTTCAGTGTTGTCCTCTTTCGAAAAGTTTGAAAACAAGCCAAGAAAAATATTTAAATTAAGTACTGCCATTTAAATTTATCAGGAACAAAAAATCCTAATTTTCGCCGAATTTGTCTACCTACTTATGTGGGCTTCAATATCGATCAAATTAATTGAACACCTTTAAAATATTTTGAATTAAAAGATTAAAATTACAATAATTAAAAGGAAAATTATTAATGTTAAAAGTAAGTCTGAAATTCTTAATAGCTGTAAGAAAATCCGTTTTATTATTGTAAATAAATTTAAACATAAGAATTTGATAAATCAAAATATTTTTAAACAGTATAAATTGGAATTACAATGTGTTAAACTAATAACAATAAACTTAAAATCGCTTCTCTTATAGTATAATCCAATTGAATTTCCTCATAGAGAAGTTTAATTTCAAAAAAATTGGCCCTTTTAGCACCTGAGTTAGTCTTTAATAAAATACGTTCCTTAGTATCATTGATTAAATCAAAATCTGTACAATCAAAAATAATTAAATCATCAATACATCTAAACCCTATCAGTAACTTAACGCTGTAATTTTTTTTCACGAAAATGTAAAAAAAAATATTAGCAAAATCACTGGAATATTAATTTCCCATTGATATACCTTGAATCTGCTTGAAAAAACAAATATCATTAATACAGATAATTTTCAAATATGTTTATATTACATGAATTAATCCATTCTTCCCTAGTAATATCCTCATAAAACAAATCTGTATCAAAAATCTCTAAACAAATATATTTTAAACTATTGTGTGGTACATTCACCGGAAATAAATGTTTAAAATCACATGTAAGAATACTTTTAATTTTATTGTAATTCAAATATTTAATAATGTCTTATTTATAATAAAATGTTTTTCATTAGAAATAATTTTATTTTAAATGATGTTTGAATATTTAAAGAAGAATTTTTCATTAGAAATAATTTTATTTAAAACGATGTTTAAATATTTTCTTCAAAATATTTTTTTCAAAAACAGAAACGTAACAACCAGTACTACAAGTAACGAATCTAAATTTAATTGTAGAAAATAAATAAGGATAATTAGTGCTATTGATTTTTAAACCAATTTTTTCGGAAAGAGCTGAAATTCGAACGTTAATCTCTTTATTAGAATTATTTAATTTGACAAAATTATTATCGTTTTTTCTTTATTCATTAAGTGCACATTTTTCTGCAAAATGCAAGCATTATTAGATGCTTTCTCAACAACACAAATAATAAAATAAGATTTCAATTCCTTAATATATTTAATAATATTAGAATTCAAATAAAAATCCTGCTTTTCAATAATATTATTAAAAGATTTCATTTGAAATAATTAAAACATAAAATCAGCATTTACTAAATCCTTCAACTGGCCAGTTAAATTTTGTAGAGCATTTTGCAATAAAGCAATCCAAATGATATATATATATATATATATATATATATATATATATATATATATATATATATATATATATATATATATATATATATATATATATATACATAAATAAATACAAGAAAACACGAAGAAAGTTAAGAAAAACAATAAGTTTCATTTATTGCCCTCAAGCTGCAAGTAAACAGAACCCATTAAAAAAGTTCAAAATGAGGAATAAAACAAAGAAAAATTAAAGACATATGAAAAAGGGGGAAATAATAAGTAAAAAAATAACAAACAAAAGTTAAAAAAAAAAAAAAAAAAAAAAAAAAAAAGGATGAAATTTAATTTAAAAAACCGGAAAAAAAGGTATAATCTTCTCATCAGCCCACACGATTATATCCGTAAAACAGAAAGAAAAAAAAAAAAAAAAAAAAAAAAAAATATATATATATATATATATATATATATATATATATATATAAAAGTTCATAACGAAGAAAACAAAGAAAAATAATAGACAAATGAAAAAGGGGGGGAGGAATAATAAGTAAAAAAATAACAAACAACAGTTTATTAAAAGAAAAAAAAAATTGATAAAAACCGGAAAAAAAGATATAATCTTTTCTTCAGCCCACACGATTATATCCGCAAAACAGAGTGCTTTCTGATATTGTATCAATAAAGCCAAAGCTAAATATATTAATACAATAGTGTGAGGAGCACTCAAAAAAAAAATTTTTTTTTTTTTTTTTTTAAATGACAACAAATAAAATAGATCACAAAAAGTACAAATAAGAAAAATAACATGTAAAAACAGATAATAAAATAAAATAAAAAGAAAAAACATTAAAAAGGGGGGACTATAAAGCGAGCAGCAAAATCAGATGAACTTACTTGGACGGATATTTTCCAAGAATGATTTAAAAATGTATTGTTTTCTTATCTTATTGTTTTCTTATCTTATTGTTTCTTATCTTATTGTTTTCATTAACTTTCTTCGTGTTTTCTTGTATTTATTTATTATATATATATATATATATATATATATATATATATATATATATATATATATATATATATATATATATATATATATATATATATATATATATATATATATATTGTCAGGGTCACGTGATGTAATAACACGCATTTTCTGATGTTGCGAGCTAAAAGCTTGATATTATAGCTATGATCATTTTTTTTTTTTGTTTTGGTTTTTTTTTGGAACAATGGATGAAAAAAGAATAATAAAATGGTGAATTAGTTTTTGTAGAATTTTGCGTTATTTCTTTTGTAAAAGGTTACGACTGACAAATGTGCGGGGAGACCCCAATGGATTTCGAAATAAAAGATTGGTAGTTGTTTGTTCTATGAATTTCAAGTTGTTTGATGGAAGATAGTGAGTTATTTAGATTGTCTTGAAATTGGTTTAGGAAGTGGCATTTTTTTTTTGTAAGAAGGTGCAGTTTAGAAAGTAGTAGGTGAAAAATGGCATTTTTAGGAAGAGCTTTAAAAGTAGATTTGAAGTGTTTGGCGGAAGAGTTAGGAGAAACGGCAACGGAAGACATGAGAGTTACCGAATTAAAGAAGATTATATTGGCAAGTACGGAGTACGAAGAGGAGTTTGTGAAGGAATTATTAAAAAGAATAGTTAGTGGAAGAGAAGAAATAAAGCGCCAACAAAAAGAAGATGAAATTAGGCGACAAGAATATGAAATTAAGCAACAGGAAAGGGAAGACGAATTAAAGCGGCGAGAACAGGAAAGGGAAGATGAATTAAAGAGGCGAGAACAGGAAAGGGAAGGTGAATTAAAGCGGCGAGAACAGGAAAGGGAAGATGAATTAAAGCGGCAAGAAAAGGAATATGAATTGGAGAGGTTGAAGATAGAAGCTTCATTGGTACATACTGGTACTATAGGAGAGACGAGCAGCTCTCGAAATGAAGAAACAAGAGAACATGTACCTGGTGGATTGCAAAAATTAATGCGTACTTTTGATCCAAAAGAAGGTGATATAAGTTTTTATCTAATATTGTTTGAAAGACAAGCACGAAGAGTCCATATAAAAGAAGAAGACTGGGTAACGCATCTTGTTGGATTATTGCCTCTAGAAATGGCGAATTTAATTGCAAGGGAGCCTGAAGAAAAAGCAAATGATTATAAACATGTAAAATGTATGTTATTGAAAAGGTTTAAATTGAGCCCAGAAGCATTTAAAATAAAGTTTAAGAGACATTGTAAAGCGGCTGAGAGCACTTGGCGAGATTTTGGATTTGAATTGGCGAACTATTTTAACGAATGGGTTTCGGGACTAAAAATTAATGATTTCGACAGCCTGAAACAACTTGTCATTGTCGAACAGATAAAAGAACGAGTACCTGGAGACATACAAAATCATTTTATTGATGAGTGGAGTAGAATTTGCTCAGTTGACACACTTGCTGAGAAGTTAGATGAGTACGAGAATGCAAGGAAATATAACCAAACTACTAAATTCATTGCTTCTCAACCATATAGGAACTTATACCGGGAAAAACCAAACATGGTTAGTAGAAGATATCATACATTTGGAGAAGGATATAAATATGAGCATTACAACCATGGCAGAATTGATAAGCGGAGTTCTTCCCAAAATCCAGTCACATGTTTTAATTGTGGACGAGTAGGACACTTGGCACGATTTTGTCGAGATAATAAAGAGAGGAGAAGAAACATTGAAGGCAAAGTGGCCGAGGTTCAAGTATCGGAAGGGCAAGTATCCGAAGTTAAGGTACTCAGAAATGGAAATATCGAAAGCAAAGTAGTCACTGCAAGATTTAACGGTGAAGTCATGATAGGAAACAAAAAATGTAAAGGCGTTCAACCAAAAATAGCTGCCCTTAAGAAAGTTAGAATTTCATATAATGGAAATGAATACGAAGCTGTAGTAGATTCTGGTGCACAAATAAGTGTATTTAAAAACGATATAGTGGGTAAGGAAGTGGATTACAAAGGACATATAATACTACAACCTGCGTTTGGCGAAAGTCTAAAAGCTGAATTAAAAGAAGTGGAAATCGCTTTGGTAACGGAAGGATATATTACGCCTATAATTAAAACGATGATAGCAGCCGTCAATGGGTTAAATGCTGACATTTTGTTGGATGCTGAAACTTATGAGGCATTATTAGAACAAAAAAGAGTATACAATCCCAGTTTTACTGCTGCTATGAAGCTAAGATCAGATTCCCGAAAGGAGCAGTTATATATGAGTGCAAGTGACGGAGAAGAGCAGCAGGAGCCAACAGTAGGTGAATGCGGTGATAAAAAGAATGGAAATGAAACCGAACGATTCAAGATACAACAACAAAGTTGCGATACTCTCCAAGAAGCATGGAAATTGGGGAAGCAAAATAAAGGAGGGTATGTGATACAAAATAATATACTATGCCATGAAGAGCTGTTGGACGGGAATAGAATACAACAATTAGTAATTCCCGAAATTAGAAAAGGTAAAATACTAGAAATTGCCCACGAGTCAGTATTCGGAGCACATCTAGGAGCTCGTAAAACAATTCAAAGAATTAAATTTTCCTTTTATTGGCCAGGAATGGTCAAGGAAATTAAAGCTTATTGTAGCTCATGTCATGGGTGCCAAGGTAGAAGAGTTGTTCGTTCAGTAGACAAAATTCCGATAACACCTGTGTCACGTCCTGAACTTCCATTCCAAGTGGTGAACGTAGATCTAATTGGTCCTCTAGATCCAGTATCAGCACAAGGACATAAATATATCCTTTGTTTGATGGACCAACATTCAAGATGGCCTGAAGCAGTCCCGCTCAAATCGTTAAATACATGTGAAGCACTGCTCGAAATATTCTGTAGGACAGGAATTCCAGAAGTAATCGTGGTGGATAATGCGACAAATTTTACGGCAAGTTTAACGCAAGAGTTTTTGAAGGTTTTAGGAGCTTGTCCGCGATTTTCAACGCCATACCATCCGGAAGGGAACGGATTGATTGAAAGATGGAACCAAACTTTCAAAAATATGCTACATCACATTATTAGAGAAGTAGGAAGAAATTGGCATCGACATATACCATTTGTACTATGGGCTTATCGAGAAGTTCCAAATGCAACTACAGGAGTACCACCTTTTCTGCTAATGTACGGGAGAGAACCGAAAGGCCCGTTATCTATCTTGAAGTCAATTTGGGCCGGAGATATGTTTTTACCTTTGAATATGAAAGGATCAGCGGAGGAATATTTAAAAGAGTTAAAAGGAAAATTAGAAATAGCAACCGAAAAGGCAAGGTTAACAAGTGATGTGCAACAAAGTAATTATGCCAAATATTACAATAGAAGGAAAAAATACCGGGAATTTGCGCCAGGAGATCAAGTACTTGTGCTAATGCATGATTCATCCAATTCATTATATGCCAGATGGATAGGTCCAGTAAAGGTAATTAGAAGAGTGAAACCGAATTCGTATTATTTGCAAATGCCTGAAGGAAATTTAAGATTATTGCATGTTAACAAAATGAGAGAATACAAAGCGAGAATTCAAACAGTTGGAGTTGTCTATGATATTGATGATGAATTTGGTGAAATATACGAAACACCAACTCTTCCTACAGATGTGGAAAGCTATGAAGCATTGAAAGGATTAAATTTGGATTACTTACCCAAAATGCAACAAAATCAATTGAAAGATCTTTTACATAGACGCAAAACGTTGTTTTCGGGGAAGATAAGGATAGCTAAAGTTGGGAAACATGCGATAAAGCTGAAAGCTGAGGAGGATACGATGAAACCAAAAACGTATAAGATACCAGAAAACTTAAAGGGGAAAGTGGATGCACAGATCAATGAATTGCTAGCGTTAGGACTGATTGAACCGGTGGTAAGTGAGATAGCACACCCGGTAGTATGTGTTCATAAGAAAGACGGAACAATCAGGTTATGCATTGATTTCAGAAGTTTGAATGCTCTTACCGTTCCGGATGCATATCCAATGCAAAATATGATGGAGTTGAATTTCTTAGTAGGAAAGAAGAAATTCATTACTGTGCTAGATATGTTGAAGGGATATTGGGCTATACCGATGGAGAACGGCAGCAAACACCTCACAGCATTCCGAACTCACCGAGGCCAGTACCAATGGAATGTATTACCCTTTGGATTAAGAAATGCTGCTGCAACCTACCAAAGAGCTATGTCTAAAGTGGTTCAGTCCATGTCTGATTTCACTTGTGCTTATATCGATGATTTAGCAGTATTTTCTGATACGTGGGAGGAACATTTGATTCATCTTGAAGAAGTTTTTAAGAGATTGGAATATTTTAATTTCTCCGTGAACTTGAGAAAGTGCGAATTTGCTAGACAAAAGGTTAAATACTTAGGACATATTATTGGTTCAGGTAAACATGCTCCTGACAAAGAACGAATAAGAGTAATACAGAAATTAGAGGCACCCAAAACCAAAAAACAACTGAGAAGTGCTTTGGGATTATGCAACTTTTACAGGCAGTATATTCCAAACTTCGCAAAGATTGCTCTTCCACTAACAGAGCTTACTAAAAAGAAAGTTCCTAATGAGATTCCTTGGAGCGAAGAAGCTGAGAAGGCATTCAAGGAATTGAAGACGTCGCTATGTAAGATCGCAGAGTTACAAGTCCCAGACATAGAGAAACCATACTACTTGCATACGGATGCATCTCAAAATGCGGTCGGATGTTGTTTAGGTCAGTTAGATGAAGAAGGAAATATTCGTCCCATAGCTTTCGGTAGCCAGAAGCTGAATTCAACTCAACAGAAATGGTCTACAATTGAAAGGGAAGCTTATGCTATTATTTGGGCTTTGCAGAGATTTGAAACCTTACTCTGTGGTGCTAAGATTATTTTATTAACTGATCATAATCCCCTAGTATTTCTGACGAGTGCGACACCCCAAAGCCCGAGGTTGCAGAGATGGGCGTTAGCCATTCAACGCCATGATATTGAGGCAAGTCACATCAAAGGATCGAAACTTAGTAATGCAGATGCATTGTCCAGACTGTAAATATAAACTAAAATAAGACTCTGAACATTTTTTCCTATTATTATTATTAGGTGATTAAAGTAAATACCTAGTGTTAAGTTAAACCTAAGATTCAGTGAATATTTGGGTGAATGTGAAACATAGTTTGTTTATGTGTAAAGTGTGACCCTTAAATTATTTGCCATATTCGATCTTTGGATCTAATATGACTCTGGGGGGAAGGTGTCAGGGTCACGTGATGTAATAACACGCATTTTCTGATGTTGCGAGCTAAAAGCTTGATATTATAGCTATGATCATTTTTTTTTTTGTTTTGGTTTTTTTTTGGAACAATGGATGAAAAAAGAATAATAAAATGGTGAATTAGTTTTTGTAGAATTTTGCGTTATTTCTTTTGTAAAAGGTTACGACTGACATATATATATATATATATATATATATATATATGATTAAATCAGCAGTAAAGTGGATCCATTTCCGCTGCTACAGAATACATACAATGTTCGTTGGACCAGACTTCATTATGCAAATATTTCTATCACAGATATGAATGCTGTAAAAACCAGAAAGTAACTTTAAATGAGTAACTAAATGCATCGCATAACTAAATAAATTATATAAAAAAATTAAATAACTAATAAAGCAACTCCTGCTTAAAAGTACTTTTGATAATCAATACAGAGGACTTTTATCGAATCGAATTTTTGAGAAATGAGTACAATGTTGATTTTTTTCATTTTCATTTTCCCTTTAAACAAGTAATATGTAAAGTGTTAACTATGTATTGGACTATAAAAACTGGTTTTGCACAACGTCTAACTAATATATATTAAAAATTAATATCGGTTCTATAGATTTCATATCTAATGTAGCACAATGTAGCACAATGCAGCACTATGTGTTTCCTTTAAAGGAATATTTCAGAAGATGTACTGTATGCATTAGTCTTAGAAACTTTTACTATATTTCTCAATAATTTATACAAATTAGTTTTACACAAGTTCTAAGCAGTACTTATTTAAAAATTTAAATTGATTCTATCGTTTGCATATCGGGAAAATTAAGCGCTGTGTAAAGTTAGCTGAACTGTGAAATTCTTGCAAAGGCGATAATTAGCTTGTCTTGCTAACGACAAAAAGAAACGTTTAAAATATTTTCTAAAGAATTCCCTCTTGAGTTTCAATTTTAGATTAAAGCTTAGCCCTAGGAGTTGAACTTCAGGTTTAATTAACGTTTAACGCCAAAAACATCGCAGTGGATAATGCACGGGGCTTATGTTAGAAGTTTCTGGAGCAAAGTTCTTCTCTGAAAAACATTGTTGTTTTTATTTTTAGGAAAAGCGTTAAAGTTTAGTGCTATCACTTTTCTTTTCTCTCTTCTTCAATCAAAATAATCATTCTCTGGCATGATTTAACGTAATGCAGTGATCCTGGTAACCATATACTCAAACAAATTTGATTACCGTTGAACTATTTTATCGGTACCATGATTCGTATAATAGAATCGATAACGTAATTTTAATAGCTTGAACCAAAATATGCTTCAAATTTTCTGCATCCTAAATTATTAATACCTTGATTAGTACCTTAGTTTTGGTACGTTAAAATCAGTACCTGTGTGTAGGATCTTGCTCCACAATACGGTTCAGATTTGTTGCATTAGATTTGTAGCATCAGATTGTTGAATCAGATTTGTTGCATCAGATTTGGAGCATCAGATTGTTGAATCAGATTTGTTGCATCAGATTTGGAGCACCTTATTCGGAATCTTGGTATCAATACCTTAATATTGGTACCTTGAATCATAATACGGTTCAAATTTACTGCCTTCTTAAAACTCTGATTAATCAAACGGTGATTTTATTAAAATTGAACAAAAGTATCGAGCTATCATGTTTAAGAAATATTTCAAGTGCAGGAATACATTTACGATTTCTTTTTTTAAAATTTTCAAACAAACAAACTAGTGTTTAATGCATTAATTTCTTTAGTGATTTTTCAGATATTCTAATGCTAGTTTAATACCCGTTCTGTGTTCTGTGTTGGAAAAAAAAGGAAACCAGAAATAAATCAGTACCTAACAACACTAAAAAGGCATGTACTAAACTAAAAGACTTATATCAACACAATTAATAAAGCTAAAATTATTCCAATATTTTTCAAATATATTTTATACTTACTGGTAGCTTTACGGTATTAGATTGAGCAAAACCATTTTTTGTAGATCTCATCAAAATAACGAATCACTGTATCCAGTATCATTTAGCTTGAAGATGTTGATGAAGAACAACTCATGACTGTCAAAATTTATCACACTCAAGCAATTTTCTCCTGCATTTACCCCTTCCGTGGGCTGTAAAACTTTTCCCATGGTATCGACATTTGAAATTGTTCATTATTTATGCAATTTTAATAGCTTCCAAATTTACCAGCACAATACATTGTTCTCATATAAATATATTTGGCACCTATGAAAACTACACCTATTACCATAATACCAGTAGCGTCTTATACCAAAATTAATTAAGCTTCATTAATGTCAATAGTAGCATGATGATTTCTTACGTTCCTCCTAAATGAATTATTAGTATTTCCCCATTAGTTTCCATTTATAGTTCATTGTTTAAGTTATATTTCACTTAGTAACTATTGCCAAAGTTAATTAAGCATCCTTGGCGTAAAACAATGGTATGTCATTTTTTTTCCTCCTAAGCAAATTGAAACTATTTCTCCCTTATTGCGTTTAGCTTTTTAACAGATACCTTATTTTTGCTTTAATCAGTACCTATTCTCAAAACTAATTGAGCATCATAGGCGGCAATAGAAATTTAAGCAATTTTTTGCTCTTCTCACGAATAACTTTGCATCCCTTCTCCAATAATGTTGCTTTTTAGTTCTTTTTTCGCTACTAATTATTACTATTTTTCCGGTAATTTTCGTTCCGAGTACTTATTTTTTTAAGAAATATTAAGAAATATTAATTTTCTGACCTAATCCGATGATGCTACTGCGTTCACGCTGATCATTTAGTTTATATGCAATAACCAATTAAAAGTAATTAAATATTAAAATCATGTGCGCTAAACCCTATTTAATGAGTCCTATAAGCTAGAAAACATAAACGGTTATAAGAGAGACAGTCACACAGACAGACTAACTCTTTATTTTATTTTTTACTTACACTATGAGAATTTATTTTATTTTTACTTACATCATTTATTGCTTACACTATGAGAATTAAAAGTTTGTTGTACTGATTGCATTGATTTTTCCTTAATTTTATGGCTCTTATTTTTTTAACAGTTTAAAGGCTTTTATTCAGTATGCGAGGTCAATGGATCTATTGCTTTGTTTATTTTCACATTTTTACTTAAGATTGTATAAAGAAAACGTGTTTGATAAGGACAGAAATTAGATGTTTATGAAATTATAAATGAACATAAATATTTATTTTTTTCAATAATTAATTATATATTTTTTGCTATTTAGAAAGAATTTTTATCTACACAAGTTGTAGTTGGACTAAAAATGAAAGAAAAGTTGCACTTAAATTAAAGTTTCATTTTCAGGAATCCCATAGATAAGATATTTATAAATTTTATTAAAAAAGTAAGTTGCTAGCAATTTGAGTAATATTTAATGCTCAAAAAATGTTTTCAGATAGTTCGGTTCTTTTTTTTAGCAAAAACAAATTCGAAACATGCAACAAGCACTACTCCATAAAGAAAAAAATACTATCATATGTTGTACTAAAACCAGAACTGTAATCTGTATTATTTTTTGATATATCTACCTATTGTTTTCAAACATCAAATTAAAGTTAAAAAGCAAAACTATGAATTGCTTAGAAAGTTTTTAAAAAATCTTCCAAAAACTGTTGCAACATTTTTTTAATCACTTCTTTTATTTTTGTATTCACATATACTTCGTATATACATGAATAGTGGCTGGGTGACGCAGTTGGTTTGACGTCGGCCTTCTGAGCCCAAATCTGTGGGTTCGATTCCCGGCCCAGACACCGGATTTTCGGAAATCCTCACCGGAAATCCTTAGCGGCCATGTCGTATGATTATGCGGCATGTAAAAGATCCCTGGAATGCTTTATTGGATCTTATTGGAGCATCCAAATAGAGTCTCGGTGCTGCCATCTAGTGTGGAAGAAACTCGACGTCCAAATTAACATGGCCAACGGTATCTCACCCATTGTGGTGGTCCTGAAAGAGTGGATACCACTTCTGGAGAACGCACTAGGTCTGCTAATCGGGAAGACTGATTGTGCAGCTCATGGGAAATAATAAAAAATATATCGTATATCTAGTATATGTTTTGTATATCTAGTTAAACTCAAAATAAATAGAATTTATTCAATTCATAAAACATAAATATCTAAAATTTTTATCGAAAAATAGCTGTTTCAATAATCAGACTTGCTTTATGATTAGGAGATAATTTTTACTATGTATACAAAATTCAGATAGTTTAAAAATTAGAAAAAAAAGCTCAGAAATGGATAAATTGGCTTTGAATAATATGAAAGAAAGGTGCTTTTAATAGGTAATATTTTCTTCAAAACATTTTACGTGATAATGATTTCATAATGAGTGAAAGGAAAAAGATTAGTTAATAGAGCAGTTTTATTATTTTGAGCAAAATTTTTCTATAGATTTAAACGTGATTTTATTTTATTATCTAAATATAAAACAATTTTAAGAAATTTCAATTTTTTACCTCTTAACACTTTTTTATTTAATTTAACATTGCATTTTGCATTATTTACTAATTAGTTCTAGTTTAACAATTCTTACTAATCAAGTAATTCTTACTAAATTTATTAATACACATTGAAATTTGATAATCATTAAAAATAATTTCTAAAATGTTTATTATGAAGGTGAACACTTTTTGATATTTTCTCATTAGAGAGATAAAAGCTTAATTCTTAGAATATTTTCCAGTTCTCTTTATAATGATCTTTTCATTATTAGCAATAAAAAGAATTTTTTTTTAAATTGGCATAAAACTTAGTTAGGCGAGCTTTTGTGTTGCTTTGAGCAAAATTATTTTCATCAACTATATGTTTTCATTTAGTATTAAAATAAAGTAGTAAAGAAGTTTTATTTTCTGATTCTATGACAATTTCATTTAATAAAGCATATTTGAAATTTTTTTTATCTATTTACAGCTCCATTTCGGAAATATATTTCTAGTTTAATATTCTTCGCTATTCTAATTGATTTTTATGTAAATATATATTTAAAGTTGATTAAAAACGCAAAACATACAAACGAACCAAAGTTCGACAAAAGAAGTTGATTTTGCATGAGTAATTTCCATGCATCGAAGGCAAATGAGATTGGAGCCGTGTAAAAATACAAATACATAATCAGTTATATAAAATTCATAAATAAAGCAGTAAAAACATTAAAATTAGAGCAAAAAAAATTAAAGACAAAAATAAACTTGTCTTCTGTAAATAAAGTTTTGTGTTCGAAAAAATATAAATTATTTTCTTGAAAAAGTAATTTTAAATTTATTCAAATTGTAATTTCTTTTTGCAACTTTTTCTCTAAGAGAAATCAATCAATTTTTCCAAAATAATTCATAAAATTCAATTTAAAAAAGTTCATCAGTCCGTAGCACTTAGTTAGAGATTCTGCAGTTCGTCTCGAGTTAGTTATCTAAAGCAGCGGTTTCCGATTTTTTCGGGTACTGAACACTAAATAATAGGCCTTCTATCGGCAGAGCCCCGACCTTAAAAATAAAGTTTATTAAGGGAATTGTGAAAGTAAAAACCAATAGCAGACTATTTCATTACCACGTTTATATAAACTTGCCTTCGTGTATGTCTGTCCGGGTGGAATTTTGTTATCGATTTTAAACTAACTTCCCGACTAGCTACAAACTTCAAATTTGGCACATAGTTCAGAATTGGATGACAATGCATGAAAATGAAGAGAAAAAAGACATACAAAGTAAAATAAAATTGAAATTTAAAAAAAAAATTATTTTCGAGATTGTCTTTTGTTGTCGATTCCATTATTTCAAATTAGTATTACATGTCTGGTGAGAAGATTTTTATTGTCGGAGTATTTTTATTGGCTGAAAAATCACGTGGTAGGATCCAGTTTTTCCTCATTCATTTCCAGATTGTTTTGGTTGTCATCAACATAAAACTAATGAAAGTAGTAAAGGTATTAAAAACTAAGGTAAACAACGTTAAGGAGCACAACTTTCTTTTTGTGTGCTCTTTAACGTTGTTTACATTAGTTTGTATTTTAGCACAAAGGTCGCCCACTTGTGTATTTAGTAAAGGTATTGTTTTTCTATAAAGATTTTTATATCCCTAATTTAAAATGAAAGTTCTATTATTTTAGTAGTGGTCTTGTAGTAGTCTTGACTAAGAAAAATAATCTAAATAAAAATATATATTTTTAAAAACCACGCTTTTTGTAGTGAAGAATAATAATTGAAAAGTAATAATTTTTAAAAAATATAAAATAAAAATTAAAGAAATTATGATTTAAAATAAAAAAGGGAAGCATTGTTAGGGAAGCATATTTATATTCTAAAGAAATTAGTAAACTTATTTTGATTTGAAAAGCGCCATGGAAAATGCAAATACAATATTTATTTATTTCTCATTTTCATAATTAGCTCAATATATTGTTATTACAAATTTCATATATTCTTTTAAAAAATGCCATCTCTATATCATCGGCATTTTACTTGAAATAACTTCGCAAAGGCAACCTAAAGATTAAATAAATTGTGAATTGAAGTTGGATCTAATTATAATCTGAGGTTTCGAAATTCGTCACTGGTTACAAAAATTACTCACTCGCGAAATTCCTTTAAATCTTCTGTAGACCCTAGGGTTTTATACCCTAGGGTTCCTCAGTACATCATTCGAGAACTACTTATCTAAAGTAAACAATCTCCACCTTATCATTGCTTTAAATTAAAGCATAACTTTTAAGGTGGAGTTGATTCTATTTTCAAAATTTTTCATCACTTGAAACTCTTTGAAATGACATAAACAAAAATGTATGTCTAGATATAATTGATTGTACACAAAGAATATCACCTCAATACTAAAGTTTAAATTTTCCAAAGCTTATAGTGTCTCAGCACAATTGCAAAATAATAGAATATACGATTGTGCACTATTTTTAAATATACAGTAATTTATAAATAGAAATTTTCATCTAAAAATGCGTTTTTATGCTGATTAAGCTTAGTTTTTACTAAAGTATACCTTCATACACTAAAATTTAACGATCAATTATGTATTGGTGCGGGGTTGTTTGTTCGAATTATAATAATAATAAATAAGTTTTATTAATTGATAAATAATTTTTAATAATTAATGGCAAAATAATTTTTATTATTTTCCTTCAGGTCATCTGTCTCTAGTTTTACTTTTTTGAAAAAAAAAGTTCTGGAACATATTAAAAATTTCATTTATGAAGAAAAATATTGATTCATATTGATTTTTGAACTAAAATAAAAGAACATATAAATTTTGCTCAACATTTTTATGATTTTAAGTTATTCCGTTGAGCTAAACTTATTTGATTTCCTGTTAAAACAAAAATTTAACAGCGTATTGGAACAATAATTATATTTAGAGGCTCATCTCTTTTTTTAAACTAAGTTAATTAAAAAATTTAAGTAATACTCCTGCATTTACAACATTTTAACTCTTTAATATAATTTAATTTGAAATTAAATAAGTAAAACTAGAAATGTCAGATTTAATTATTTTTAAACAGGCATTAAAAGTAAAGTAGATTTTGAATTCTGAAATCAAATGAAATAAAATTAATCAATTCCAAAATGATATTATCTCGAAGGAAAATAAGAATGGCCTATAATATAGGATTGTATTGTAGGCATTTGTTTTTAATAAAAAATATATAAGTAATAAAATTTATTTTTACATTTCATTTTAAATGTATTTTAACAATTATGAATTTTAAATTTTTAGCCCTCTTTTTCATGATAAAAAATGACTTCATTTGACCCTTTTTGGTTGAATAAAACTAACCGACTACATGAAAAAAATCAAACAGAACGATTAAGTTAATTTAAGATAAAAAAGTTTCATTAGGTATAAATGATATTAATTAGCAATTACTATACTTACAAATGGCACTCATGTTATATTTAATTACATATTAATTTTGTTTAAATTTGCTATTTTATCATTATTTGTTTTCTTTTAAATCTTTCCTTCAAATCATATTGTAAAATAACTTACAAAGCTTAACAAAGCTAACTTATCTTAACGGATACAAGGTTCATAAGGTTTCATAACACTATAATTACATCCCACGCAACGACAAATCCACACCACTCTTCTATTACGTATTTTCAGTCCTCAAAAGAATAAAAAAATGGATCACGTTGAATTGGTGAATTTTCACAAGCTAAAGCTCAATTTTAATGGTTTGAAGCCCAAATCTAATTGATTGAATAGGCTAGTTGATTAGAAAAGACAATATTTTAGGTTACGAAACCTAACCCAAATTTATCTTTCTCTGAATAAACAAACTTTTTCTTGCAAGGATTTCACTTCTTGACCCTCAATATATGGAGGGCAACCGTAATCTTGAAAATAGTTTAGTCATGAGATCTGTCAGAAATTTAGATTTCCCAATGTAAATTTGTCTTTGATTGCATTTCGTTATATTTTGATAAACTTTTTAGGACACATTTAAAAAAATCGCACAACATTATAAAATTGCTTTATCTGATATAAAAATTAAATTTAATGATTATTTATTATTTTTCATTTATTTATTTAATAATAGTCGAAAAGATTTCTGAATTGTTTGCTATTTAAATCTTTGCATCCATTTAAGTGATGTAATTTTAAATAGTAGATTACGAAATTTTTGCGAAATATTTTAAATAGTTTTCGAGAAATTAAATTTTTAAATATCCGTCTTTTTAAAATCTGATGACTAATATTAAACAAATGTTTTCTTCAAAATAGAGAAAAACGCAAAACCAGAGTACGAAAACAATTCTGGCAAAGTTACTGTTGTGTTATGCCATTTTAGGCAAAAAAAAATATTTCGGGTTAATAAAGCCAGAATATGCGGTATTTAAGCCTCTCATTTGGAAATTGTTCCATCATTGTTCCATTTCCGGTAACGGTTTATCAAAATTTCTGGTATTCAAAATTACAAATCATATTTCCACGTATTTAGTAAAAACTGCAAAACTGAATCGTAAATTTAGCCGAATAAATCGTTTTTACGCCATGCTCTTAGGTATCATGATAAAGTAACAAATTTTATTACATATTATGAAAACATAATTTATTGCTAATTTTACCAAAATCTTTACCGAAGTTTTTCGGTAAGAACTACTGAGAATTTCGGTGTTTCATAGAGCCAGAAACACGTAGATTTTACCTCATTCTGGTAGTTTTACTCATGCTTCTTTTTTTTCTCCGTGTTGTTTTTAATTTTTACAGCTTATAACTAATGACTTTTAATAATATAAGGTATCTAAATTTTAATGCAAGGTTATGGTTGGTTGATTGGTTCTAATGCCACTTGCCACACGGGTAAGCCTGCTTGGTAAAACCGAGCAAATTTAAGGGTTTCTTGTTTTTCAGTGCCAAGAATTCGAGTTCGCCACATCATACGTCACACCTGTTTATAAGACGGACCCATTCATGCATCCATTCATTCATCCATAGATCGTAATTTTGAACTGAATCAGAGAACAATCGATCTCCAATCCAGTACCCCCAGAGGTATGGATTTGTTATGGGAACATGGAGGACTTTTTGCGACTCGACAGATTTAACGTGCATCAGTCACTTTACTACACACTTTACTGGCTAGCGGGGTTCGAACCCACGAACTCTTGGACATGGGCCCAGCTCCCTACCGACCAGGCTATCCCAGCCTCAGGTTATATATTGTGCAAATGTATACTATTTAAACAGAAGAGGAGTTCATTTATTTACAATTATTTATCTACAATTATTTATCGACAAATTGACCTTCTTAAAAGAGATTTTTGCAGTTCTACTATCAAAGCAGATTTCTGCAATGAATATTTTGTATGAACCAATTATAAGACTCTAATTAAGAGAAAATTTCTTCAATCGCAGAAAAAATTGCCGAATATAGAACACATAGTTGCCTTGGTATCGTTTAAATCTAATTTCATATCAACGAGAGCTGAATTCAAAGAGAATACATTATTTGGGTACAAAAATAAATAATTTGATTTTTCTTTTCTTATTCATGCTGCGTAAGTTAATTAAGTTAATAAATATGACGTTCCGGATCGTTGGATCGTAAATAAAAACTTTTGTGAAGTAAATCTTAGAAAATTCTCAATCTTGAAGAAAGAGCTTGAGTTTGTTATCTGAAGTAAATAAATTCCGCAGCATCCTCGCGTTAAAGTAAAGTAAATTTCGAGATGGATTAACTTTCAAATTTTATACTGCTAAAAATAATGTTTTAGAATAACATTAATACTCGAAACGTGTCTAAATAAGCTTAAATTTATATAAAAGAATGTCACCTAAACTCTTAAGTTTACTTTTTCTGAAGCATAAAATATCTAAACACTAATACAAAATATTATAAACTACACTATTTATGAATTTCCAGTTATTTATCAAAAACAAATATCGCGTAAAATCGATTTTGAAGAGGAATTAAGTTAATTTTTTGGGGATATTACTCTAAACGCAAAATTTTAATTATCACTAATGTTTTCGTTGTTCTGATTGAAGCACTTCGGCATTTTGTAAGACAAATAATGAATCGAAAAATTTTCATTATCTACATTCTATTTATCTGTTAGAAGTTTCACTTATTTAAAAAAAAGCAAGATATATTTCTAGACTAACGCATTTAAAAACATATTTCGTTCTGAAATTTCCTAAATAGATTGAATAAAAACATAAAATATTTTCTGACTTAGGTTGAACCTCCAGTAAAACATTTTCAGTTACATTATCCAACAAAACATTTTAAATGAGTCGGTACCTTGAAAGAAGGATAAAATAATTTGTTATTAAATATTATTTATTATAATTTGATTACTGAGGCATTGTATTCTGTCATTTGCTGATTAAACTCTATATAGTTTAATCAGAACTCAGAACTCTTCAGTTATGCTTAGTTTTAGCATTCATCAAATACTAAAATTCAAAAGGAATCAATTCAAAACATTAAAATATAAATGTAAAATTTCATTCCGATGTATAAATGATTCATATTTTTTCGATACAGCATGCATGGAATGCTCCGTAATTCTCTCTTTTAATATATGTTTCGAGAAACCATTGTAAAAAATAACTAAAGCAAATATACATATTAGAAGTCGCAAATAAATACTTAAGAAATAAAAAATAAAAATCACATTAAAAGATTTGTAAGACGAAAATAGGAAAGCGGGAATAAAAATATCAAAACCTACTTTTTCTATTTTTAGGACATACGTAGAGGAAGTGAAAGGCGATTCTTAAACCTACTTAAAATTTTATCTAGCAATCAAGCTGGTTTTAAAGGATTTAAAATCCTGTGTTAAGAATTATTCTTAACTAATAAAAACTCTTGATGTGAACCGGGGTTCGTTCCCAGCTATGGCTGGTCGATACGAATTCCGCATCCGGCTTGCATGGACCACATATCCTCAGTGGTAGACGGATCATGTGTTAGAGTCCCCGTGCCATCAAGCTAACCGTGGGAGGTTCTCGTGGTCTTCCTCGCAAATGCGAGTTAGTTCCTTCAAAAAGTCCTCCACGAAGGCAAAATTTCTCCCAATACTTGATCCAGGAGTTTCCTTGTCTTCTGGATTGGGTTCAAAATTACAAGGCTATGGAGTTGAACATTAGAAGTCGTAAACCCAAAAATTGGGTCAGCTGTTCAACGACGGTTATAAAATAAAATAAAATAATAAAAACTCTGCAAAAAAAATTCCGGTGCATGAGATATTTTAACAGATCTTAGATACTTTTGTAACGTTTATTTTAAATCAGAAATTAGTTTCTTTCTTCAAGCATCAGTTTCTTAAAAGACAACTTTAGTCTATTTTTAGTCGAAATGTACAAATACCCTGCTAAGGGTACTTTCTTATTATGAACTGTTTCTTCATGTGCTTCTAAACTGTTCATAGTAGGTTCACCCCTACTTGCGTACAATGTTTTTTTCGTGTATGGGTTTCGATGCATTTTTAATTCTGATGATGAGCCCTAACTCTCCTAGAAGTTTGTAGCAACATTTACGTGGCTTCTTTTTACATATATCATTTTTAACTCGCATATTTCGACAAAAAAAGCAGTAAAAATATCGTTTTAAAAAATCTGTAGCTTTAGAAGCAAAACTAATTTTAAAATTGAAATCCTCACTCCCAAAGAGGCCAGTATCAAGTACTTTTATTAGAAGAAAATTTTTCTTCCACAGAATAATCTTTAAAAATATTTTGTAATGATCCAAATGCATTAAAAACTGTAATTCAGTGCAGACACCATAACGAAATTGTTTTTAATTTTTTTCAAACACTAGCTAAAGTTAAAAGGGAACTGATCTTATTATGAATTACATTTCTATTCCTATTTTTTACCTATAAATAAAAAAGATACGAGGTACACATACTTTCGAGGTACAGGTAAAAAGTTTTTTTTTCTTTTGTTACACATCTTAGTCTAACAATGAAGTACTTAATAGAAACTATTTATCTATATTTATTTTCTATTTTTTTAAAATTAAAAAATTTAAAAATTAAACAATTTTTAAAAGCAAAGTATATTAGTAAAAACAAAAGTTTTGAATTAAATTCCACGGTTAAGTTATACTTATTTTCTAAATATACTTATATACATGCGTGTTAGTTACATTAATTTCCTATTTTAATCAGTTACAGAGTAATTATAATTATCTAAAAGCAGAACTACCCGAATACCAAGATCTAAAAACAGAACAACTTAGGTTCTTAAAATTGCGATGAGTAATATTTCAAATTTATTCTTGAAATGAACGCTGAAAATAATAACTTTTTTCTTGTTTGAACCATGTAAATTAATTTTAGAATGAGCCAAAAAAAGTATTTTTTAATTGGAAACATCATAAAAAAATTACAAACAATTTACGTTTGAAACATTGAAAGAAACAATAAAAAAAATTTGCTTGAATTTCAGTTAAAAAAGGTATTTTTTTAAAGCAATTGATTTCAAAAAACATTTATTATTAATGCTAAATATGGCATCTCTTTTAAATTAATTGATGAAAAAATAAGCTCTGGTTTAAACGAAAACGTCACTTTTAGAGAATTTGTTTTTTGTTGTTTGAAATGCCTTTGCTAAAACACGAAAAAAGTGTTCTGTAGAGCTTAATGATTGTTTACGTCAAAAAATATTATTTTTGGCCTTTTAATTAGAAATTGAAAAAAAAAGTAACTTTGCTTCTTTTTACAATTTGCTACAAAAGCCGATAAGATTTTCTTTAGAAATAAACTACTCGAAGAAATTAATTTCAAATTGTTGATGGCAGTTTGCATTACACTCAATTAATATTTCTTTTTCCTTAAAAAAAATAGGAAATTTAATACCAATATCGAAACTTTTTTTTCTCTACTTCTTCAAAAATTTATTATTTGGTTTAAATGAACTCCATGCAAGTAAAAAATAGCGAAATTACATGTATTTTTTTATGATGTCGTTTCCACATCTTTGTCTAAGATAGTTTTAAAATAATAAATGATTGTATATATATACTTTCTTTTTACCGTTTCAAAACATAAAAACAGCAATTTTTAGTCTCTAACTCAGGGGTCGGCAACCTGTTTGTCCTTAAGGGCGCAATACTAAATTTGAAAATCACCGAGGGCGCATATTTTACAGATAATCATGCGCAATCCTAAACTCAACTGACTACTTGCTGTATATCGCCGTTTGACAAGAGTTAAGTAAATCGCTCTGGCTATCATACATTTACATTAGTCCAGCGAGGGCGCATTAAAAATCGATCGGGGGCGCCATGGCACCCGCGGGCGCCGCGTTGCCTACCCCTGCGTCTAACTAATATGTTATTCAGTATATACAGTATAAACTCGATAATCCGTTATATGTTTTTATTCGTATGTTGTTGTAGTTCATGGTACGTTGCACTAGAGCTGCACAATGGGCTATTGGCGACGGTCTGGGAAACATCCCTGAGGATGATCCGAAGACATGCCATCACAATTTTGATCCTCTGCAGAGGGGATGGCACCCCCGCTTCGGTAGCCCGACGACCTGCGCCTCGAAGTCGAGAGCTTAACGAGGTCAAACACTGAGTTTAACGAGGACCCTCGGTCCCTATGCAGACTGATCCAAGTGGTCACCCACCCGCACACTGACCGCAGTCAGTGATGCTTGACTTCGGTGATCTGCTGGGAACCGTGTCTTAACGATCAGTCCACTGCGGGACGTTTTTATTCGTATCGTACTTTCGGATTATTCATTGCAATTCATGCTGCACGCAATTGTTTTCGTCATTCTCGTCATTTTCGTCAATTGTTTCGTCATAATCTGTCATTTTTTCGACGACCAATGGAAACATGAAAATCAATGTGGGAAACCTGGATCCTACTAAGTGATATTCCGGGAAAAGAAAATACAGCGACAACAATGGAAAACTGCAATAGACCATTGCATTTTTATGTTATAGAGAGTATAATCTACGATATAAATGAAATATATTATTTCCTTCCTTCCTTCGTTTCAAAGTTTATGTAACAAAGAAAATGCAGAAGGTTTTGAAAATCTATTTTTCAGCACAACAAAATACAAAAACTTTTTTAACAATAAACTATAACTCCCTTTTGTTTATTCAATTTATTAATTCTTTGCATTCAAACTGAAAGCATTACTTTCTTTAACCAGATATATTGTTTTTATTTGATTTCAGCAGTGTTTTCTTGCGCATAGTGGTAGAATTATTTTACTTTTATGAAAGAAAGGAAATAAAATATTAAATTTCTACCTCAGAAGTAAACAATTTCTCTTGGAAAATAACGAACTTCTTTTATTTTCAGCCTCACATAGTTTAAAAGTATTACATATTCAAATTAATGCTTCACTTAATTTAAATATGTTTCATAATCGAACCTGTGCATCGAATAATTTAAATTGGTTTTAAGTCTTAATGCACGCTTGGGTAAATTGGATTGTGTCTGAAAATCATACATTGTTTTTCGTATATTTTTTCCTAATAATTTAAAAACCAACTTAATTTAATTTGATTTACTTCTACTGATGCGTAAATAACTATTAAATTGGTGTCAAAATATAACAAAATACAGTATATATTGCATTTCAATTCTGTATTTGTTTAACGTGAAATACAATTTTTTATACAACTCAATTTAGTTTTAATAAATACTGAAAACACTTTACTTTCAATGAAGTATTTAAAATTAATGTTGCATATGCTATATTATTAAGCAACAAAAGATACAGAAAATGAGGTTTAAATTAAACTTTATATAAGAGCACCTATACAGAGTTGTTTTGTTCAGATATTTTACAGAATCTAAATTTTAAAGGAAATTTAAGGTATATAAATGCAAACCATCAAGATCAGTGTTGCTAATAACATCACTGCTTCTACCACAAAGTTAATTAAAATGGGTACTTTAAATGCATTGAAAAAGATTTTCGTCTGTCTAAACACCAAATATGGTGGCACTTTTTTACACCAAACTATTATTTTACAAGTGTTCCACTGCACTTAAACAAAGGATAGTTCCTGTTGTAATTAAACGCCTAGAATGTTCTTTTAAACTACTTGATGTAAAGTAGCCACTGCCATGCTTGTGAATCAATAACACTAAAATTTAAAGGCAGTAAAATATGATGCACATAAGAATCAGTTAAATTTTTTTGATGTAATCTAAAGCAAGAATCAGAAATTTAGATGCATACATACATTCGTCTGTCTAAACACCAAATATGGTGGCACTTTTTTACATGAAACTATTGTTTTACTAAGTGTTCCACTGCACTTAAACAAAGGATAGTTCCTGTTGTAATTAAACGCCTAGAATGTTCTTTTAAACTACTTGATGTAAAGTAGCCACTGCCATGCTTGTGAATCAATAACACTAAAATGTAAAGGTAGTAAAATATGATGCACATAAGAATCAGTTAAATTTTTTTGATGTAATCTACAGCAAGAATCAGAAATTTAGATGCATACATACATTCGTCTGTCTAAACACCAAATATGGTGGCACTTTTTTACCCGAAACTATTGTTTTACTAAGTATTCCACTGCACTTAAACAAAGGATAGTTTCTGTTGTAATGAAACGCCTAGAATGTTCTTTTAAACTACTTGATGTAAAGTAGCCACTGCCATGCTTGTGAATCAATAACACTAAAATTTAAAGGCAGTAAAATATGATGCACATAAGAATCAGTTAAATTTTTTTGATGTAAACTAAAGCAAGAATCAGAAATTTAGATGCATACATACATTCGTCTGTCTAAACACCAAATATGGTGGCACTTTTTTACACGAAACTATTGTTTTACTAAGTGTTCCACAGCACTTAAACAAAGGATAGTTCCTGTTGTAATGAAACGCCTAGAATGTTCTTTTAAACTACTTGATGTAAAGTAGCCACTACCATGCTTGTTAATCAATAACACTAAAATTTATCAGGTAATTTTTTACGATGTAATCTAAAGCAAGAATCATAAATTAAAATGCTTATATGCAATATTCCTATATTTAAAATTTGTTTGGTTATCAAAAATAAAATACAGCACATTCAAAATACTAATATGTATTCGAACAAAACCGAAGTGAAAATTTTAAAATTTATTTATACAATTCACATATTTTTTTTGTAAATTTAATGAGAACATAAATATCTTTATTATACAATTAAAAACAATAATACATTTTTTAATTGTTAATATGAGTGATATGATAAATTAATCAAACAATAAGATTGATATCACTTGGAAAATTATTGAACTCAATCAGTAATTTTCATCGATCATTAAAGAGGATTTTATTTTAATTTTATAACCATCGTTAATCAGTCGACTCATTTTTTATGACTAAAATTTTGAGCCCAACCTTTTTTTGAGTTCAACTCTATAGCCTTGTAATTTTAATTTTAAACCCAACCTAAAAGACAAGGAATCTCCTAGATCAAGTACTGGGAGAAATGTACCTTCGTGAAGGACTTTTTCATTAAACTAACCTGCATTTGCGTTACATCTATCTAGAGGAAAGTCACATCATTGTTTAGTGTAAATATATCCTTCTTATAACTTTTGAGGACTTATTTCTTGACTGGATATTTTTGGAAAAATTTACGCTAGTTTTGAGATCTGAAACAAGTTACAAATGATTTCCTCATTGCAAGAAATTATAAAATAAAATTCACTAAATGCCCTCCATTATGTTGGTTATATTCATGCTCTTAACGTGGCATTGTCAGAACTGAAAACTACTTCTTAAAAATTTTGGATATATATTTCTTCACATCAAAGGATATTTTAAAAAAAAGATGACTATAACTTTTTAATCTGAAAAGTCTTAAAAGAACTCCTCATAGCCAAAAATTTGAAAAAAATTCGCAAAATGCCCTCTATATTTTTAACTATGTATACGCATTTCACTCAGCATGGTTTGGACTAAATTAATGATTCTTAAAATTTTGGGTATTTTTTTCTTTACATCTATGGGAGTTTTTTTTAAACAGTAGGCATTTTCTTGACCATTTCCCCATGCCACCATCTAAGCCATGTCACTTTAAGAGCAGGTTAACATAATTGATATAGTTAGCACAATTTATATAGTTAATATAATTCATGTAGTTAGCATAATTTATATAGTTAACATAATTTGTAAAGTTTACAATATAGTTTACATAAGTGTAAAACTTTGTAAATTTTTTATAATTTTCTGCAAGGAGTAATTCATTTGAAGCTTGTTTCAAATTTCAAAGTGAGCTTCACTTTTTTTTAAAGAAAATACCAATATATTTCAAGAAATAAATACTCAAATTTTTTAAGAACGATTTGTTTACTCACGGCTTAAGTATATCTATCGACACCATATTGGAGGATAATTTGCGAATTTTTTTTATAACTTTTGCAATGAGAAATTCATTTGAAACTTGTTTCAGATAAAAATTAAGCGTCAATTTTTTCAAAAATACCCAGAGTTCTGAAAAAATATAGAAACTCAAAATTTTAAGAAGCATTTGTTTAGTCCAAATCATGCTATGTAAAGAGCATATACATAGTTAATATATTGGACTTTATTTTGTGATTTTTTTAAAATTGCTTGATATGTGAAAATCATTTGAAACTTTTATAGATTACAAAGTATGCGTCAAATTTTTCAAAAATGCCCATATGTGTTAAGAAATAAGTACTCAAAAATTTTAAGATGGATTTGTATACTGCAAACAAAGCTACGTTTAGAGCATATTTATAGTTAACAAAATAAAGGATAAATTGCGATTTTTTTTATAATTTTTTGTAATGAGGAATTCGTTTAGAACTTGTTTCAGATCACAAAATAAGCGTCAGTTTTTTTTTTCAAATTTGCCATAGATTCGAAGAACTAAATACTCAAACTTTTTGGAATTATTTGTTTAGTTCAAACCATGCTACGTTAAGAGTATATATAGTTAACAAAATGAAGGACATTTTGTTATTTTTTTATTATTTTTTTGCAATGGCGAATTCATTTAAAACTTATTTTAAATTATGAAAAAAGCATCATTTTTTTCAAAATTACCAATATGTTTCAAGAAAAAAACGTTTAAAATTTTTAAGAAGAACTTTTTTTACTCAAGTTAAGAGAGTATATGCATAATAAACGTAATGAAGGTATAAGGATTTCACTTGAAGCTTGCTTTAGATTACAAAGTAAGCGTCAAATTTTTCAAAAATAAAAAAATTTTGCTAATTTTTTGTAAATTTTTCCTGTGAGAAATTCATTTGAAACTTGTTTCAGTTTGCAAAGTAAGCGTCAATTTGTTTTCAAAAATACCCATAAATGTTAAGAAATAAATACTAAAATTATTTTTAGAAGCATTTGTTCAGTTCAAACAATGCTACGTAAAGAGCCATGCTACATCATCTTTACTAAAAGCTAATCAGTGAGGTTGAACTCTCATCCATTAAGAGGAGTGGGGTAGCGCTCATTCTATAGAGGAGAGGTTATATGATCTGAAGCTCAGTGAGATGAAGCGCTCATACCATAGCACTATTGTAAGAGGGTTCATCAACTCTAAAAATGAGGTCTAGCAATCATTTCCCACTACTATTTTAGCAACATAAATTTTAGCTGGTTCTGAAGTTCTAAAACACATTTTTTATAATATTATTTCAGTAATTATCTATAATTAATGGAAATTTGAAATATTCTAGACTACTGGAAATAATTTAGAAACACATAAATTTCAGTTTATTTGCTTAGCTTTTTCTTCTAGCTTCTTAAAAGAAGTACGTATTTTCTACCTCGCCTCTCAAAACTAATTGGAAAGATATTGCTATTATCCAAAACCATTTTCTTAATTGAAATGGTGAAGCTCTTTTATTTATTTTTGCCTATAAAGCCAGAAAAAAAGCATAAAATAAATGTTCAATTCTCATTACAATCATCACGTACTTGGAAAATGCTGACATTATTTTTAATTAAAAAGATAAATTCAATTATTCTCTTCCCACACCTATTAAGAAAATTGTTTACCTTTTATATTGGATGTAAAAAGCTTTCGTTAACAGTGAAGATTTAAAAGTGCGTGACTTTTTTAAACTCAAGGCATTTAGTTGCGTGTTTACACACATTAATATTAATACTATATGTTTTATCTTAAGAAATATCTTTTACGTCATTTAAATCTGGGATTGCAATTGCTTTTTAAAAAAAATAATTGAATAATAAACTAACCTTAGAATATCTATTTATAATTTAATCTCATATATCTGTATAATTGGTTAATTGCTTTTTCTTAAATTAATGGCGATACACTAAGTTGCTAAAATTCCGGAATGTGGTAAACTTTACCGTGCCTCTGACTCCTTGAGAATACCGAAAAATTCAATAATTTTTATTAAAGCACTTAAGTAATGATTTTAATAAAATTAACAATAAAATATGGTTTCATAATATTTGGTAAAATTTTTTAAATGTTGTAAAATTTTGTAAAATGATCATGGTAACAATGGTTATGGAAGGGCATGGCATAAAAACCATCTCCGTGGTAAAATTTGATTTTCATTTTACTTTTTTTACTAAATGCGTGGAAATAAGAAATAAAATTTTAAAAACATGAATTTCGGGTAAACTGTTATCATATTAACGGGAAATTTGCCAAAGTAATGGTTTAAATGCCACATATTTTGGTTTTTTACCAGAATATTGTTTGTTTGGTTTTTAGTAGAAATGTCAGCACCATGCAGTGTGAAACTTTTATCAGAATTCCTTTCTCCGTTTTTGAAGGAAGTAATTTCATTCTCATGAAACTGCAAAAATAAATTGATAAAATTAATGAACAAATAAAAAATAAAAAAAGTAACATAAACTTCAGTTTTTTCGTTGTACCTGAAGAAAATAACTTAGTAGATCGACTTTTATATTAGTCAGACATCGCTATATAAATGACGCCCTTACTTTTATGTTCGTTTAATAACACCGCATAGTTAGTAGATCAATTTTATTTTAGAATAACACCGAATAATCAATAGATTTACTAGTTTTTTTTATAGGATAACACTGCAATATGCATTTTCATATTTAATTTTCAATACAGTTCTTAGTGCGAAAAAATGGATCTAAAAAATGAAATTTTAAATATACGACTTTTGTAAAACTCTATTTTTCTGGAACTATTTGGCCGATTTCAAGCAAAATTTTGTATTTCACAATTCAACAATTCAAAATTACTTCGTTCAAATAATTTATTTTCAAAAATTTATTTTGGTTCCATTTAAATAATTATTTGATTACATATGAATTTCGGGAATTTGATATAATTTGCAAATTTTACTCTTTCTTGCAATAAAATGTTCCAAAAATCTAAATTTTTTAATGTGACAACAATACTTAAAATTTTTTTAGACGATAGCATAACTCTCTGCAGGACATGAAATTCAAAATTTTATTTTTAATAAGAAGAACCACATGATCGCTCCGCTCGCCAACCCCCCGTAATTTATTCTCATTTATCATTGTTTATTTTTTCTTAAACATCATTATTTTCCACAGAAACACAAAACATTTCAGTTTCAAAGTATACAATTATTGCAGATTTATAAAAGATTGAATTAGACAATGATTTAATTAGACATCAAGATAAGGCATTTAATTATTATGTCGATCATAACGAAATAGACAATAACCTGGATTTGAGTAATGATGTTCCGAATTCGAAAAAAAAGTTTAAACTAAAAAACACCGAATGTGTGATTCAATAAGAAGAGCTTGCAAGAGAGCAAGAGAGCAAGAAGAGCTTGTAAGAGAGCATTCAATAAGAAGAGATAAGATGATACTTATAATAATTCAAGTAGGGAATGGTCTTTTCGCTGTTTAGTAAGTCTATATATTTTTTTAAAATTTCATTATAAATGACAATTTCATTATAGTTGACAACAATGGATTGATAGTCAATAATTTTGAAAACAAAAAATTCGTAAAAGAAATACGAAAATGCACTTAAGTTTACTTTAAATTTCGAACCAATGTGAGTTCTAAAAAATCTCACGCCATGTTCTTAGAAGAAAATGGCGCTCTCAACTTCTCAAATTTTAGATCTGTAACTGCATTTATATGGACTGCAGAGCGATTATTTTTAACTTCCTTTTAACTGTTAATAAGTCACAAATTATGGATAGATTAGTCCATTGTTTCCCCCTTTCATTTTCTCTACACCATCGTAATTTCAAGTTTCCAAGTTTTGTAGATTTTGAAGAGCGAAACAAAAAGTAACGCTAAGCATAAAAAGTAAGACGAAATTCTAAAAACTAGCACTTAAAATTGCAGCATCTTTTAAACTGATTGGAACTTTAAAAAAAAAATTCAATAAGTTTATAAACAAATGTGACCCTCTCAGCTCTCCAAATTTCAACTCTATAGTTGTTTTCCTGTGGTTTGTAGAGCTACCCGTATAGAATTTTTTTCATAACGTCTAACAGTTCGATACTCCTTGAACAAATTATCGAATGTTAATTTTTGTACTACAAATCAAAATGTAATGTTAAATTGAATACTCAAAGCGCTCTCGTCGGTGGTGGTCCATATAATTGTTTTTATATAGAAAAATTTTGGTTTAAAACCAAATTTTAGAACACTGGCGTTTTTCAATGTATCTATTTTTCGATTTCAAGGGATTTTTTGAGCTATGCTGTGTGCATTTCATTCAATTGATATTATAGCACTTATTGGCAATAATGTTTAAATAAAAAGGTGGTAGATTGTGCCCAGGCTCAGCTACTTTTTACTGTTCAGATCAGAAAACGTGATGTAAACACCATTAACATGACAAAGCATAATGTAAACACCATTAACATCAGAAACAAACAGGCTGATAAAGTGATAAAGGCATATGTCATTTCAATTCGTAGAAAGTAGTGCAAGTATGCATTCATTCATTCTCCTTGCTTTTTTCCTTTGCTGTAATTCTAATTATTGAAAAAAAATTCTGATAAGGCGATGACCTTTAGGGGTATGTTGTGATATTTTTTTGTGTTATTTGACAGCACTAGAAATAATATTTAAGTTTTTGAAGAGTTTTTAGAAGTTTTTTTAAATGAGTTCCAAACAAAAGTATTGGATAGATTCTTGCTATTGATCATTTTTTCCTTTCTGGTTTTCATAATATTCTTCCACTGTATTTGTTGTTACCAAATAGTGTAAAGAAAAAGTGTGCACATTTTTTGGTCTCATTTACTTGTTTTACTTGTCCTTAGTACCGTAACTAAGAGATGCATAACGATAAAAAAATAACAATTACCTTTGGAAACATTTAATAATTCAGATTTGGAAGATATATATATTTGTTACTTAGAGACTGATGAACCAGGATTTTTAATTAAAACAGGAAACATTTGAAAATAATTTAAAGCCTGTTATTCCAATCAAGGTTTATAGCATACTGCTTTTTAAAAAGTAACAGAGGCAAAAACTGAATTAAAAATAAAATTATAGATAAAAGTGAATACAAGAAAACGAAAAGGCAAATTCTTAATTATAAAGTCTAATAAGATAGTAAAATTTAATGAGCCAACAGATTTGAAAAAGCCGGTAACATTTTTTAAGTGTCCTGAACACCTTAATTGTTAAAACATCTTGACACATTTTATAAACTGTATTTGGAGATTATGTAGAATATCCATTCAATGTATAATCATTGTATGCTTTAATAATAATATTTTACAATTTCTTGGACTTATAAGTGGATACCTTTTCTTTCCTGACCGAAGATATGTACTTGAACACAATAGAAGCGATGTTCAAAGTTAATGTTGCTCAGCAAAGTTAACCGTCACTGTTAACTAGACTTTAGAGATTAAATGCCAAATAATTTTTAAAGCACAGAAGCCAAAATAATGAAAATGCAAGATGTTGTGAAAGCAACATGACAAAGCTTGATGTGACGGATGAAAATCACAGATGCTGCTCTAGAATTCAGCATTTAACCCATTTTTAGAGAAACATTCGAAATTGAAATTTTACATTAACTACTACGTATTTACAGAGCAAATATGGAAGTTAACAAGTATCATATGATTGTGTTATGTGAAGTTCAATAAATTCCGCTTTTGAATTCCTCATTTTGCTGATAACTTAATAATCTGAAAAGCGTAAATAAAAATCCTTAATAGTAGCATTGTTGGCAATACAAGGAAGAAGGAGAGAAAGCAACTAATGTTTGTTGAAAAATACTTAACCATACATTGCTTAAAACATCTTTTAATCATCACACATGATTTTTTTCTTAAAACATCTTTTTCACACTTAGTTTGTTGTAGGAATTTCAAAGTAAAATATTTTGTATAGTTTGCATTTAAAAAATTGAAAGACAAATTAAAAACATATCAGCGTTCCTTTTCCTTTTTAATTACGAAACGTTTCCTTTTCAATTTGTACACTATACACCCAATTTGAAAAATTTTTTTATATATTTTACTATAAAATAACCAGCAACACTTTTACTATTCTACCACATTATTTCCAATAAAATAAACTTTTTATTAAAATAGTTAATTAAATAATTTTATGTCATATTAATCTTAAAAATAAAGTTAGCTTTTAATTTAAATTATCAAGATTTAAACGAGTCCAAAACCAGGCAACAAAGGTATTTCTATCATATTAACTCAAATTCTACATCCACCAATCAGTGAATACATAAAACTGCTTACTGCTAGTTAGAAATTTAGGTTTATTCAGAGTTTATTGAATTTCTCACTTTATTGAATTACTCTAAAAGCAAGTCAAAGCAATTTGTCAATGGCAATTATGAATCTAGCTTTAAATTAAGTAACCTAATTAAATAGGAAACGGTTTGAATACTTCCATAACTGAAAGTGCTCCATTTTTTTATAATTTCAAACTAATAGGATTAATTTATTCTACAAAAAGATCGTAACTAAAATTATTTAATAATCAAAAATTAAAATAAATTATCAGATTATATTTTTACATTTTCAAATTAATGACAATTACCTTTATTTAAATTAGTTTATATTTTAATCATAACATTATTTTATTTTTAATATAATTATATATATGTTTTACGAACTTTAATTTTTTATTTTGCATAATATACAAAGTTTCAATGTATATTTTTGTACAAATTTGTTCATTTAGCACAGACTTCAAAAGGTCAAATTAGATTTCAAACATCAAATTTTTATTTTAAGAAATCATATTCTGGTGAAAATGAAAAATATTTAAAATAAAAACATTAATAGAAATATTTATAATAGTTAAGATACATCGAATGTATTATTATTTTAAATTAATTCTGTAGTTTATAATATTCTGACACGTCTAATTGCACTACTGAAAATTTGGAACAAATTACCTGACATAACTTTACAATGGACATATTTTGTTAGTTTTTAGTTCTTAAATACCATTTTATTCTTCAAGGAAACGATATTCAAAGCAAGCATTTCAGTAAGCTTTTTTTTTGTTCCAACTAGATTCTTATTTAGAAATATTTTTAAAAAAACTTAAAATTTCGCTTGCTAATTAGTTGCCATTTCTTTGACTTTAATGAGCTGCCTAACTGGCATTTGTTATTAAAAAAAATCTATTATCTTTCAACATAAAATGTTTCTTTCTCTTATTTTGGTATGAAAGAAAAGGTTTTCACTTTCTGTTACAAAGTAAAATTTAAAGATTTAAAATAAAAATGTTAAGAAGAACAGGTAGAATTAGAATATTTCGTTCGCAAAGTGAAAAATTCCACAAACGTTGAAGATCGATATCGCAGAGGAGAATCTAACAGCATTTCATACTTCAAAGGATTTTCATTCTCTAAGAAGCAAATGTAATAAATAAAATGTAATAAATAATAGATCCAAATAATGATTTATGACAGTTGGCCTAGAAGATACCAGAATTGTTGCAAAATATATCGAACACAGTCAAAGCCTCCTATAACTGAAAGCCTCCACAAGGTTTTTTGCAGGTTGTCCGATCAGATCACCACGAAGGTAAATAAGTTTACGAAAGAAGCATTTAATCGAAAATCTAGTAAAAATAAGATAGTGGTAGCAAATGTATGTCTAAAAAATTTTTCATTTTTGAATTTAATTGGTTTGTTTTGTTTACTTGTCAACCACTACAGATTCAATTCTCAAATATATATGATAAATTTTTCTCGATTACTTAAAAAGGGAATTTAGATTCAGGCGCACAATAGGGGCACTTTTTAAATAGTCTGCGCAGACTACTTATAAGAAACCGTGTGGAGGCTTCTGATGTAGGAGGTAATGGCACAGTGCAGTAAGTCTTATGGATTACTCATCTCGAAATGATATAATCAAGGAAAGGAATACCCATTGCACGGCTTCTGCATTGACCAGAGCGAAATCTCCGTGATTCTTTCTTATGTGGCCATCTTAATTCATTAGTTTATGTGACATCTTTGGCCACGTAAAAAGAATCACTCGAATTATCAGAGTGCTTCCACTGATATAAGCACACCTGAGATATACGAGTGTCATGCGTCATCGTTGTGTAGTCATCGGTTTTACTTCGATGTAGACTGCGCGATGACGTGGATGATGTAGACTGAGTGACACCATTTTGAGCAGGTTTTGTAATTGTTTGAACAAATCTTTTGTTTTGTAATATCTTTTGTTTACCATCGTGAAGTCAACACCTAAATATACTTTTCATAATTTTAACCCTCTCAACATGGTTTGAATCCCATGTTCTATAGTAAGTCCTCATTCCTTTGATGCAATTTATATAAAAATCGTGGCCGAAATGGAGGTTTAAAGCGGGAGTACAAAATATATAAGAATGCACAAATAACGCTATCCAGATGCAAATAAAAAAAGTATATACACTGTTAGAAATTTCTTGGTAAAATTGGTTAAATAGCAATTTATTTATTTGTTATTTTACCACATTCAATCAAAACAGTTAAATGACCTTAAAAATAGATATCCAAACCATTAAGTTTGTGAGCAAACGTTTATTGATTGTTTTACTTAATACGGTTTTACAACCAAAATTCTGTTTGCGCATTTTGACATTTTGTTCCGTGTTCCACCATTCAAGCCATTTTTTTCCGTGTTGTTGGATACATACTGTAGCTGAGAGGGCTAATCGGTCAAACTCATGACCGGCTGAACATGGTTACGAACATATATGGCAGTACTTTTACTTTCGTTACTTGTACCGCCGGTACAAGTAAAAAGTACGTACTTTTACTTGTACCTCGTTACTTTTTAAATTTAGTACTTTTACTTGTACTTTCGTTACTTTTTAGGGAAAAAGTACAAGTATTTGTGACGGAAATATCGAATGAAATCGTTACTTTTTTCTAAAACTCGGTAAGCTTTCTAAAAAAAAAAAAAAAAAAAAAAATTCAATTTAAAAAAAAATGCTTATGTTTTTTTAATTTATAAAATTAATGCGCAATATATATGCATTCACAGCTAACTTCGTGTTTAAATACCTTCTGTTTCAACTTATACTGCACATTCAATTATTTTTTACTAGCTCAAAGATCACAAAGCTATCTGAAACCCCGTGCTTGGTTTGTTTATGTTTGTGCTTTTAAAACGCGTTCCTAAAGAGTAAGACAATTTTAAATCAATGGTAATTTAAATAAATAAAAATAATAAACTAAAAATTAAAATCAATAGATAAAATTTCTTTCACGTGTAAATCCATAAAAAGTATGATATTAAAATTATATTTGATTTTAAAATTATATTATACGAATATATTATAAAATTATATTATAATATTCTTCCGAATTTAAAAATAAATTAATATCCATAACTTTCATAATTAAATAAATAACAACAATTTTGCAAATTCATTAAAGAACATAAGAATATTATTCAATAAAATTTTAGGTTACTTTGAATTTTCGAATTCCTAGAAATGTACTTTTAAATCGTTACTTTTTTTGTTTAGTACTTGTACTTTTACTTGTACTTTTTACTCGTTACTTTTTAAAATAAGAACTTTTTACTTTTTACTCGTTACTTTTTTTAAAAATACTTGTACTTTTACTCGTTACTTTATAAAAGTAACGTTGCCATATATGGTTACGAATAACAGCATTGATACCTCCAATACATGAAACCTCCAATACATTGATACCTCCAATACATTGATTTCTCCAATACATGAAAAGTTTCTGTTGATTCTGATGACTGATTTTCAGCGATTTTAGTTTCTTTATGAGAAGCAATCTAAAATTATGTATTAATAGCGATCGATAAAAACTTCTGTGATTATATTTGTAAAAGTTCACATGGTTGACACTGAAAAAAAAGCAGTCTTTTTCAGATACAGAGTTAATTTTAGAGTTCCTTTTTATAAATAAACGTTTCTTATTATTTAAATTAGCTTCCATCATGTATAGACTGCAAAAATGAGTACTCAACCTTTACGAATTTTTCGCCTTTGACGAAGCTGTTTCCTAGCATATACTCTGAGCAGACATTTAGTTGAAATAAAAGTGACGTAATAGCAAATCGCCTCTTCTTTAAGAAAATGAATTTCGTCAATAGTAAAGAAATATTTCCTTCATTCTTTTTTTCAATTAAAAAAACTTCGATTTAACTTTTCCAATAAACACTTTATCGTAGGAGCTATATAACTGGAGCAATCACCTTGAAACGCAACAAAGACATGTAGAATTGAGAGAAAGTTTCTTGAAGCGGAGTTCGAACCCGGGATCTTCTTGGAACGAGGCCAACTACTTAATCATCAATCAAGAGGGTTGGCTTAGTTCGTCACTATATTTTCGATCGTCTAACCTTTATCCTAGTTTTGTTATTCAGTTATTAATCACCCGCAATGAACTATGCTCAGGTTTCGCTCCCTTTTCGTCACAAATCACGTGATTTCGTGAGTAAATACTTCTCAGAGAAAGCGATCAGGGACTGTGGAATCGTCAAAAATGAATGCAGCTGAATTCTGAACATTATAAACAAAAATTAAGATATAAATTTAACTATTCTTAATAGTACTAGGTTATAGTAATAATAATTCAAGAAGTAAAGTAAAACTTGGAAATATATTTATCTCAAAAACTTAATATTAACTTCTCTAATTATTATTTACTTGAATTTACTATTTATAATGTTTATAATCATAGATAAAAAATTACAGGATTTTTTAGAATTAAAATGCAACATTTCTTTTAAATTATTCGATGTTGAATTCAAGCAAATATTTATCGAATGAAAATTTACAATAAATTAAAATTGCGGCTTTAAAATTTCCTGTTTGGAATTATTTTTGTTCTTAAAGCTTAGACTTTATTTTTTATTAAAACCCATATGTAGTTAAAAGATTACACTTTTTTCGGAAAACAGAAAAAAAAAATATGTTTTATATATTTTAAAATATATTTTTCTTATTTTGCCTCTAAAATTTAAAAATATCCATAACCTAATTTCTATATATCGTCAAAACATTAAATGTTTAAGATTGGTTTATTTAAAAAAAGAAAAAAACTCCTAAAATTACAAGAAAATTACATTCATTTAATAATAGCTTAAAATATTGAAGAAAAAACTACTCCTAAACAAATTTCTCGTATGAAGAATACTTACAAATATTGAACAAAGCTCTCAGATTTCACAGTTTTAGTAACTAGTGTTTAAACGTAATAATCAATTTTGATTTTCTCTTTTAAAATAAAAAAGCATCATTTTCATAGCGTCTTTTGAAAAGTTTATATTATTAAAAGTAAGAAAAATAACATATTTTTTAAAGCAAATCGAGTATATCTACTTTAACGAAGCATAATTAAATAAATATTTTAGATAATTTTTTTTTGTTATTTAAAAATGTGAAATTTGTATGTGTTTTTAAGAGTTTGGATGTTATTTAAATTAACATCCATCTATTTAAATTAAAAGAAGGAGTTGTTCAAAGTTCTATACAGGTTTTAAGAAAAATAATATCTTAATAGCCATTAATTAATTAAATTAAGTAATTCCTAAAGAATTTATTGAATATTAAAATACTAAGAAACTATTATTTTCACAGAAAGGAAAACATGCATGTTACAAAAAGTTATAAAATAAAGTTTATTTAAAAGCAAACTATTATTAACTAATGGAAAACGTTTTTTATTAATTTCTTTTAAGAATGATTTCATGAAAGAAGAGTGACAAGGTAATTGCATATTTAGCAACTGAAAAATCACTAAATAAATTAAATATTTGCATATTGTAAGTTAAATACATTTAAAGTGTCGTAAATATAGTTAAAAGTCCTAATAAAATCCATACATTTTTGAGATGTATTTAAAATCCAATTTAAAGACAATTTTATTCTGCATTTTAAGGACAGTAAATTATTATCGATATCATTTTAATCGAAGAATGAGTTAATCGAAAAAATATAGGTATGAAAAGGCTTATTCTGATAGGTTCTTTTAACATTTTCATTAAAAAAAGTAAAATTATAATGAGGTAGTATGCAGTACCATGCAGTTGTGAAATATTTTCATATAGACGACTATATATATTTAAATTATAAATTAAATTCCGACAAATGTAATAGACACATTTTAAAGATAATATATTACTTTAAAGTAAAAGACTTGAAAACATTTTATATTTATCGATCATAAAATGTCTTACTGAATCTCATAATTCTGTAACTGTCTTTTCATATCCCATAAGCCTCGCCCTATAATACATACATCGTGAGATATGGAATACAAATGCTGCATTTTAGGAAACTAAATATTTATGTGTGTCATTCTGATACCTCGTGAACGTTTACGACTATGTAAAACATTATCAATAAGTTGTTTATGATTTCTTCTGTTTAATAACATTTTGAATAAATGAGTAAAAAGTTCTATTAACAAACTTTTTATTAAACTCTGTTTTATTTAATTATAATGTTTATAATGCTTTAATTATAATGTTATAATGTTTAATTATAATGTTACTTTGTTTTAATTAATTATAATGGTATAATCTATATGGTCTATTTGTCATACTGAAGCTATTAATTCGATAATCATTGATATTATATACAATGAATATCAATAATCATCGACAAAAATAATTCTAAAAAATATAAACAGCAATCAATATAAACAATAATAAGTATCGAAAAATATCGACAAAGATTAACATAAAGAAATATTGACAACGATTTGATGAATGGATACCACTAAGTGATTCATTGCTGTATCGTGAGAAGCCGAGAGAGCTGTATTGAGATCAACCTACTTTTTAAATGCTGATCATGAGAGCTTTATTAATTTCACGGTCGAGGTCGCTCTTGTATTGCTATTAGCAGTCGAGTGTATTCGTTGTGTGTGTTCGAGACTGAGAAGCAACAGCGTGAGGAGGTCAATGTCGCAGTCACAAGTAGCAACTCAACTGTTCAATGCGGAACATCTATCGAAGCAGGCGTGTTCAAATCGTAGTGATAGTTTCTACCCAGGTAGACGTGTTCACATCACGTCAGGGTCACCAATGTGGGAATAGTAGTTATCGGCAATGACAACCTTCATCTATGAAAAGATATCCCTACATAGAATCGAGTTAACACGTCTTATATACTAGTGAATTGGAATTATATTTTTATAGTGGTAGAAACACTGCAGATATAATTTCAATTTTCATAATTTTTTGTAAATTTTGTTTTACTAATACTACTATCTATATGATCAATTTGTCTTATTGGAGCTATTAAATCTATAATTAGTGATATTATATTCAATAAATATCTCTATTTAATGACTGATAATTATAAAAAATTTCGATGATAATAATTATCGATATAGAATATCGATATCGAGTATTAATACATCCATAATATCGACAATGATTAACATCGTGAAATATTAGCAGCACTATGTGTCCGCCGAATATTATTAATATATTACGGCAGAATGAGTAAAACTTTTCCGTGAAGATGGAAAAAGTTACTCCGTTTACAATGTTTCGGAAAGGTTTTAGGATGTACGTAAGTGATGAGAGCTCTGCTTTATTTGGCGATATTTTACTTGGTGGAGTTAACCGCATAAGTAAATTAGTGGATTGAATTCCAACTGTAAAAATATTCGGATCAAATTACCAATACTCAGGCTGCCGGTACTTTTTGCAGGAAAAGTACGGCATAATATTTAAAGGTAGAATTGGATTTTACAGTAAAATGGATTTCACGGATAATGCACCCGGTATGATGCATCTGGGATTATGATGCACACACGATTATAATGCATACAGGATTATAATGCATGTAGGATTATCATGCACCGGGCATTATAAACGGATGATGCGCCGATACTTCATACCGTAATTCAATCCGGAATTTTTTAGAGTGCACCTTGGACATTTTTCAAATTCGTATTTCTTAAGCTAATGATTATTTCTAAGAAAAAAATCTTCATACTTTTAAGATATTTTTTTTTTGCAATTCAATATTCTAGTTCAATATTCTTGGGCATATTAACAACTAATGTTTACTGTTATAATAATCAAATAATTATGCTTTAACTTTTGAAACTGGGAAAATAAATAATCTTAGCAAAATAGAAAAGAATAAAAGTTACAACACAATAAAGTTAATTAGGTTACGATAATTATTAAATTACAGCAGTTTATTAAATAACTATAAAAAGTAATACATTTTCTTTCATAAATTCCATGGAGATGAGTAAAACGTTCTCAATGAAAAGTTTTAATATTTTTCTTTATTTCCTCAGTACTTTTTTAAAATAAAACTTGCGTGCTAATCACAAACATTTTAGTGCTACTCATTTCAATACTATCTCCTTTAAATTCATCTATAGCTAGAATCGGGACAAACTATATTAATATAACTAAAATTCAGCATTGCGTTTAAAATGATCTTCAAGCAAAAATTTTTCTGTAACTAGATATTTCTCTGACAATTAAAATTTAAATAAAAGTAAAATATCCTATTGTTTGAATAAAAATAACCCTAATTATCAATTATCGCCTAAACAAAATTATCTAAATAGGATGTCTAATCATCATTAAATCTTAATTTTAAGAAAAAGTAAAGTGATAGAAAAATTTTAAAAAATCACAAACGGAAATTAAAGTGAAAAGAAGGAAAAAAATTTCATTAATCTGGCGAATCATTATCGCAGTTAATTACAGTTAAGGTAAAATATAATCAGTTTCTCTCAGATTAAAAAAAAAGCCTATTTTCATTGTTATTGTCTTCGACAGTTATTTCATAGATTTTTATAACGTGATTGTTTTTTCTCTTCTCTTGGATATTAATTTTCGATTCCTTATACGTAAATTATTTCATTTTCTTCATTGGAATTGACTCGAAAAATGTGTTTTTGGGGCAGTGATTCAAAAACAATCTGTGTTAGCAGCTGGTGTATTATATTTGCTGATACATTACATTTTTCTTTTAACAAAGTTGCATGGGATCATTTTTATGCATATTTCATAAAGAGTGATTTTAATAGAATGGCTCAGGAAATAAAGCATTGAATTTCCCACACAGCGACCCAGGTCTGAATCCCGTTAATAAAAAATCAATTCGTGTACAGCTCTCATCAACTGTAGTGTCATTGATCATAGAATTCTCTTAACTTCAGTAAAAGAGTAGGAGATTTTCGTAGTTTTCTTCTCAGTGTATCACAAATGAGAATTAGTATCATTTAATAGGTCCTCCGCAAACAGATATCCTTTGTTATTTTGGCTATGACATTTAAAATTTACAAGAAAATCCAGCTAAACTATAATTGCAGCAAATTTGAAATGGATTGACTGATCAATGCTGGTGATATAATAAGATAAAAAATAATAAAATAATTTCTATTCAATATGTTTCTCAAATTGTATACGTTTACTTGAGTTTTTTCTAGAAAAAAGTTTAATAAAAATTTAAAAACTACTTAGTATACTGTGTTACTATATTAGTATACTATACTTATTATACTATCAAGGCATATTTATTTAGAAAACAGTTTTCGATAACAAAATGAAGGATCACGAAATTATTGGTTATTTCTAATTACTAGGAAGTAAAATAGATATTCTAACTTGTTAAAGAAAAGTCATCATGTATTCGAACTTTACTTGCAGTCTAAACAACAATGTAATCATAATATTAATTAACTTTTCTAAGCACAAATCCACCTACCAAGCACGCACCAGGCAGATTCACTTTTTTTATCACTTGTGTTGCAAATGCTTCACATAAATTCTAACTCAATACGACAAGTAATTAAGTTTTATTGGAGCACAAAAGCGGAAATTTATTATAACTATGTTTGCGCGATTCCTAGAATTTTTTGTTTAAAAATGATTGAATTAAAGTATGGGTAATATTTGGGTTAGATTCCAACTGGTTCCAATTTGGTGAAATAAATTTCATTTACAGTTAATTTTTTATTCTTCTCTATTATGAGACAATGTTTAAAAATGAAAGTATGCTCTTATGAATCGTATACAAAGTGCGATATTATCAATATATATATATATATATATATATATATATATATATATATATATATATATATATATATATATATATATATATATATATATATATATATATATATATATACATATATTCAGTCACTTTAAATTTTTTAACGAGAAAACGCATCAGAGCAAGAGAAATATCAGAAATTATTAATAGGAAAATTTGACTTCGTTAGTTACATGAAAATTAAACTGAAATTTGATTGTAAAAGTAGACAGACATGAGTTGAAAAAATATTATTGTAAACACCTTCAGATTCCATAGGGCAATCAAACTATTTTTTGATGTTTTTATTTCACCGTCTTCAATGTTGATCTTAAAATTTCATTATTATTTTTTTTTCTTCGATTGAATAAAATTTTGCTACCTATATTGTGTATTTTTTTATTTCCATTTTTTCAAGACTTCTGAAATATGTATGTGAAAGGCTGTGATTACAAGACACTCTCTGTTTGCTTTGTTTATGCAAAACAGTAATGAACATATAACCTGAAATCTGCATAAGACATTTAGAAATTTAGTTTACAATCACGTTCAAAGTTCGAATAATTTTTCAAATGTTCCTAGCTTTAGTATCATTTGCTGGAAAAATTGAGCTTTTGAATGCTAACAAAATATTTCTAAATAAAACGTGTACACTCTCATGAAATAAAATACTTCATTGATATAATAAATATGAATAAAGTGCCGAAGTTATAATTGAATGGAGTATTTGGATTAGAGTAGCATATAAAATTTTATCAACACTAAATAAATTTTTAAAAAAACTTAAATGTGATAATTTAGAACAGAATTCAGAAATTTAAATTTAGAACGTTTTACAGAATTCCGAAATTAAAACTCGAAGCAGTTCTCGATTATATAAAATACGATATTTATCGATATTTTATTAGACTTCATTTGAGTCGAAAAAGATTTAGCTGCTTTAAATATTATTAAAGCTCTGTGTTCTTCAGAGGGTTAAAATACATACTATTATGTTAATTCCTAAGGAAGTTAAACAGTTGGAATTTTAATCTGACTTTACGAGTATATATATTTTTTCCATATCTCGAAAATATAGATAAAGATATGCCGCGGATATTTCTCTGGATATTTTTTTAAACAATCTGTGCATACCTTTCAATTAAAATATTTAGGCCAATTCTAATCACATTCTTCAAGGTAGACATTAACTTTCGACTGTGCTAAGGGAAATTTTTATTAAATGATTCACTATTAAATAAAATTCGATCAAATTCTTCTTTGTTGCGGGGTAACTGAGAAGAGTTAAACGAAGTATTTTTGTTTTTCATGATGATACTAGATTTCTCTCCTAGCTTGCTAAGCAACGATCTTCTATAAGAAGGAATTCTCCCTAAACATCTAACAAATACCCTATAAATGTTGCTTCTATGGTTGTTATTCATTCCTTAGATTAAGATTTTACATAATGGCCAATTCAAATAGTAACAATGTTAAAACCTATTTGTAAAAAAAATTGACATTTGAAATAATAAATTTATATAAATATTTTAATTAGAAAAAATTTTAATCGTGTTTTTTTCGAAAATGCGATATTGTCTTAATTATAGCACAACATCAATAATTAATGTAGTTTTATAAAAAAGGAAAAATACGAAAAACTATGAGGTGAAAACTTATGGCGTGAAGCTGTATGCGTAGAAGAACTGGAGGGGCTATTTTGACCTTTCCCAGATTATTCATGTTTAGTTCAATTAGACATCCAAAACCTTGTAATATAATCACAATTAATTTATAAAAACATATAATAAACTTGATTATTGAATTTCTATGATACTTTCATGTTAATGTTGCATTTAATCAAATATTTTCGTTAAACAAATCGAATGAAAGTATCATAGAAATTCAATCATCAAGTTTATTGAGTTTTTTTGTGCTTAAATAATTAATCATACATATGTTTTAATCGTCTAGTTTTTTCCATAAAAGAATGGTACTAAATACATACTAAAAAACACTACTCCATATAATAAAGTACCCAATACCTAAAACTACCTGGGGCTATGGGATATCTACTAGAATGCCTCCTATCATTCTAGATATAAGGTGCTATATATACGTTTCTATAAGGCTAACACATGGAATATTAAATAAGAAAAACAAATTCAATCAAATTATAAAAAGTCGGTGATAATCACATTTCAAAATATAATTATAATCTCATTTCTAATAACAATCACTTCTCTATCTGGAGATATGGAGAATAAGACATAAATTATGAAGTATAGTTTATCAATTTCCAATAACAATTAATAATTTTTCAAGCATGTAATTTAGATAAATGCTTAAAAGTAAAAAAAAAAGGACATTTAGGATTTCGTAGTTTCTTGTACGTACAAATTAAAATAATTCATTCTTATAAGAGATCGAAATAAAAATTATATGTAGAACAATTTTATTTTCAAAAATATTAAAATACATTTAAAAATATTTATTCAAGGTAATGAAATAGATAAATCTATGAATCAACATTTTGTTTTGAATGTACTTTATTTTCCTTCGTACAGTAAAAATATATATCATTTTTATTCATCAAAAATGATCATTACTAACATGAAAGCATTTTAATTTTGAAATGCATTTTATAACAAGCTGAATTCAGCTGCAGTTCCAAAATATTAATTTATGTCGGATACATCCACTTTTAAAATGTAAAATGCTTTCAACTGTTCAACTGTTTGACGTCAGTTCACGTCATTTTTCATTGAAGGATGGCACGTATTAAAGTCAGTTGTGATAAACATTTGGAATTATGCAATTTCATTGAAAGGTTAAAATGACGTTACCTTTGAAGCTTTGTGCTCGAAAGAATTTAAGTACACGAAAAATATTCGAAAAAATAATTAAGTTTCCGCAAAATTTGTAGAATTTGACGTGAAATTTTACTGCTTGATACTTTCATTGCGAAAAAAAAATCCAGCGCAGGTAATGATTATGAACCTCAGCAAAATTAGTGTTGACCGTTAATTTATACGATTTGTATAGAAAGCCTCCTGACTTAATTCGAGAATGTACCCATTTTTCTATAGTGTTTAAACCATCAAATAGTGTGCATAAATGGCTAAAAAGTATTATCAAAGGACACCTCACTTGGAGAATACATTGGTAAACATAGACAGCAAACATACAATTCTTGAACTCTCTGAAAAAGGGAGGGGCTGCACTATTTCGCCTCGTTCCACGGTTAATCTTGGCTGGAGAAACAAATAATATTCATAAAATATGCATATGAAACTCAAAATAGCGAGGTCAGAACTGAAAATAACTTTCAGGAGCATAATTTTCATCAACATTCAATCACTGACCGTAATCTACTGAAAGGGCATTGGCCATACCTTACTAATAGGTCAATGACCGTTATCTAGCAATGAAAGTTTTTAAATTGTAGCGTACGTAATTAAGGAAATACTAAGCATTGAATATGTTATGAAAAAATGAATATCTTTAAATATTGTATGAATCTTCAAAAAAAATCATACATTTTGTCTTCTATTTTTCTCACTTATGTTTTTGCTGTCATTTGATTGAATATCTTCACCCTTGTCATTTTGTCAGAAGTGGAGATCTGGTTTCTTAAGAATTATTTGATGTGATAGAGTTTTCAAATTATCAATCAACGAGTGAGATAAATAATTGAAAAAAATTGTCGTGTCTTATTCATATTTCTTGTTTATAATCACCGAAAATCTTTATCTATATTGCTTTAAAATCAATATTATATGTATTATTTTACGATTATTAGGAAAATGTATAAAGATTTTACTCAAATTCTTAAAATATGATGTTAGCGAAATAGTAACAAAAACCATATATATTTTATGGTCTGATCCAAAATAAGTACATAATTTTCATGGCTCTTTGTCTTAATTAGAAAAGATAACAGCAAAAACATCATTTCTAAAATGAACTATCCGTAAAGACTTAACATAAAAAATGCCTTCGTTGAGAGAAATCATGTACAAATTTGAAAAAAAGAGAGAAATATTGCAACTCACGCGAAGACTCAAATAAGTTTTTAATATATCTAAGCTGAAGCTTTTAAAATAAAAAATCTAAACTAAAACAAATTTTGATGGTTTTATAAGCCACATTAGTTTCCAAACAATCCATAGACAAACATCTGCTATCCCTTTTAAGAGCCAACCTAGTTTCCCCTCGATACATTGCCCCAACCATTTGTATTAAAAAAATACATTAATAAAAATGCGATAAAGTGATTAATAGCTATTTAATAATTTAAATAATGCATTCTCCTGTTAATGCATGTTTATGAATTCTAAAGGAATCTTAAATATCTTTATAATAATACTAAAAGACAATTTTTGAGGTATTGGAAACCACCCTAGCGTCCAAATTATGCATATTGAATTAAAAAAATTTATTACCAAAAAACGTCCCGCAGTGGACTGATCGTTAAGACACGGTTCCCAGCAGATCACCGAAGTCAAGCATCACTGGCTGCGGTCAGTGTGCGGGTGGGTGACCACTTGGATCAGCCTGCGAAGGGACCGAGGGTGAGCGGTATTGGTCCTTGTTAAGCTGTTCTACCGTAAATTGCTTGACTTCGCGTGCAGGTCATCGGGCTACCGAAGCAGGGGTGGCATCCCCTCTGCAGAGGATCAAAATTGTGATGGCATGTCTTCGGATCATCCTCAGGGATGCTTCCAAGATCGTCGCCAATAGCCCATTGTGCAGCTCTAGTGCGACGTAAATTAACTACAACAACAACAATTACCAAAAAATGCTGTAAATATTTAAAATAGTCTAATAAACTTTTGAAAAAGAAGATTTTTTTTTTTATAAATGCTTGTTTATAAATTGTTTTAAAGCATTTTAAATATCTTGATAATAAACTAAAACAAATATTCCTAATTCATAGCGATAACACATAATGGGGAAATCTGGTTCAAACAATAAATAGAGTATCATATTTGTTTACAGTCTAAGGAGCAGAACAATCATATTGTTCACTTAATTAACTTTCTAAACACAAATTCGTTTAATATGCGCTCCTTATTTTCTAATTTTTCCATTTCCTATTTCGGTATAATTCATATTACTTTAGCGCTAGTCGACAGGTAATTAAGTTTTGTGAAAGAGAGTACTGAAAAATCGATTATTTAGTTTATTTTCTGTGAATCTTATTCTATTATTCGTTTTTATGCATGCAACTGTTATTCCTTTATAATTCATAATATTACAATGCAAGATTTATGATTTATATGATTGCATAAAACGGTTTAGGCAAACTGTAAAACCTTGAGATTAAGAAAAATGCTACAATTCGTGTTAAAAAAGGGTTCTGCCGCTATTTGTATTTACAAGGAAGTTCACCTACTTATGTAAATAAATAAATCTCACCCCCCCCCCCATGAAAGAAAAAAACAACTTACACAGTTTGATGTACTTGAGTTAAATATCTTTAAAACATTTTCGATATAATATTCATATATAATATTCGATACCATTATTCGTGTTCCTTTTCCCCTTGTTATAATTGAGAAATATATTAGGAAAGAAAATAATTAACCTCACTCTAACTCCGATCAACCACTTAGATGAACCACCTATTTAAAAAAATTATAGAAATAAAAAACAGATAATGAGATCTGAAATCTTAAAATAGCCAAATAATCGACAAAATAAATTACAGTTATAATATAGAACATTTAGTTACTTTTTTAACCTTATATCTAAGATCATGGTATGATAAATATAAGAACTTTATTTACTTCACCCTAGAGCTGCACTATGGGTTATTTTATTCTACAACAGTCTTTGAACAGCCGACCCAATTTTGGATTTACGACTACTAATGTTCAACTCTACAGCCTTGCAATTTTGAACCCAATACAGAAGACAAGGGAACCCCTGGATCAAGTAATGAGAGAAATATGGCTCAGTAGAGGACTTTTTGATAGAACTAACCAGCAATAGCATTACATGGAGCGTAAAACTCCCACGGTGAGCCTGACATTATAGGGACTCTAACACATGATTCGTTAACCATAACCACAGTTGAACAGCCGACCCAATTTTGGGTTTGACTACAAATGTTCAACTCTGCAGCCTTGTAATTTCGAACCCAATCCAGAAGACAAAAGAACTCCTAGTATTGGGAGAAATTTGCCTTTGTGGACGACTTTTTGATGGAACTAACCCGCATTTGCGTAACTTAGAGAGGAAAACCACGAAAACCTATCGTGGTTATCCGGACAGCAAGAGGACTCTAACCAATTATTCATCTACCACTAAATATATTTTACGTCTGCACAGTGATCGGTGCGAGCCGGGAGAGGAATTCGTATTGACCAACCTTAACATGTATTCACAATTTTGATCCTCTGCGGAGGACATTTCTTGACAGCTTTGGTACCCTGACAAACTGAGAGCGAAGTTAAGCCCTTTGCCGTAGAGCAACTTTACAAGGACTGATACCCCAGGCTAATCAAAGTGATCTCCCACCCGCTTAGTAACCACAGCCAGTGGTTCTTGACTTAGCTGTTCTACTAGGAACCATGTCTTTACAATTAGTTTACTGCGGGACAGAACAATGTGTTTTTTATCCATAGGTCGTTGTTTATAAAAGACAATTAATAACAGATGTAGTAATGGCTACGAAATTTTTAATTAATAAATTATTTGCATATTTACAAACATCTCACACTATAGCAAGTTCCCCTAAAAAACTTTCATTCATGACTGGTTAGCAGGAGTATTAAATTGAAACTAACTAATTAAAGCTTACTTCAGGAAAAGGTGCTGTTGTACTAACAGAAATATGAAATTAAAGTTCCAAGTAAGACTGAACACAATTAATAGGTTACACTTTTTCTTTTAAGCTTTTAATTTTTGGTAAATGTGTGATACTAACCATAATTTTGGAAAGTCCAGTAAATCGTGATCTTAAGGCACAGGAACATTATCAAATGAATGTTATAAATATCGAACATTTTGATTTAATTAACAGGATTTTTTTTTAACAGATGTCTTTACAATACAAGTTAAGTAAATTTGATATAATTTTCTTTCTTCATGTAGAAATTTTAATCACTCACACCCCCGTCTTAGCAGCCTACCTGTTAGAACGTAAGCTGCTTTCTTCTGAAACAGTTAATAGTTTTGGAATTAGCGAATACTGTGCCTGATTTTCTATGCTCGTGTATTTTTGTTTCCCATAACACGCATTAACAAGGAATGTTTTTTAAATTGATTCCATGTTAAACGAGAAACTATTATTAAAAATTATTTAAAGACGATGTAAAACCTGAATTCCTGGGACTACATAGTTAACTGTGACTTAATAATTGTTTGAAATAAGAAGGATTTTTTCCCCTTAACCGTTGGTATTTTCCCACTATTATGCTACTATTATGATTTCAACTCATGCTACTATTTTGATTTCAACTTATGCTACTATTATGATATTATGCTACAATTAAGACTACAATAATTATATTATTATGAGCAAGCTGAATTTCAGATACTAAATGGTTAACTTAGATTTAATAATTGTTTGAAATGAGCAGGATGTTTTCTCCTTAGCCGTTGGTGTATCCCCACTGTGATGTTACTATTATGATATTATGCTACAATTAAGACTACAATAGATATAATATTATGAACAAGCTGAATTCCTGATACTAAATGGTTAACTTAGATTTAATAATTACATATAATAAACAGGATTTATTTCCCCTTAACCACTGTTGTTTCCCTACTATTATGCTGCTATTACGATTATAACTTATGCCACTATTATAATATTATGCCACTATTAAGACTAATATTTTGCTGCTTTATGAATAAAATAAATATCGGAGATAAAATGGATAATTTTTATTTAATAATTAACATAAATCGAAATTAACAGAATTTTTACACCTTAACCGTTTCTATAGAAACGGTAAAGGGGAAAATGACAAGCTATTATAATTATGCTACTTGTGATTTTTCTAAGTTGCAAATTATAAAATGGAAAAAGGAAATTATAATACAATGTATTATCTTCACATAGTTTTATAATAGTTTCATAAAACTTAATTTGTTTATTTTTGAGACTCTACTTTATATCTAAACAAAATGTATTATTCATGAATGCGTATTTTATTTTTTTTCTTCCAATGCAATGTCTCGCTGTAAAAAGAAATTTTTCCTTTCTATCTAGGCTTTTAATATAACCCAATTATGTTTCATTCTTTAAAAGATTTCCACAAAAACAACGTTAAAAGTTTTATTCTGTGCAATAAAAATAAAAGCTTTCTGATTATGCTAAACTATTTTTGAAAGCATATAGTTGAGCGAGAAATGTAGAATTATATTAAAAGAAATTTTCCAGGAAAAAATCCTGTTTTATTTAATCCCTATCGGAAATAGAAAAAAAAACTCAATATATTTTTATTTCTTGTACTATTTCTTCATTTCCATTTTCAAATCTAATTTTAAGTAAGAGATTCCATAGGACGCCTCTGGGCACTTGTCTGAAGTTATTCTTTTTACTACTTTTAATCCACCTGAAATTTATTGACCCATGGGAACAGTCAGTGTATATTTTTATGGTAATAGATTTTTGCTCTTAAATGGTGCATTTATCGAGTACTTTTCTACTTTATGGAGAAAAGCAGTTTGAAAAGATCTTAAGTTAAACCTTTAACAAAAACAAATCCTCAAATTATATTTTGAATGTTTTGTTATAAAATATATTAACATAAAACTGATTTAAAATGAATTTTCACCATAGCAAGCTAAAATTTAAGAAGTATGTTCCCTGAAGAATTTCCATAATCAATTTAATATTAATGTGTCAACAGAATGCAATTCAAAAATAATCCGATTTTTTTTTTTTTTTTTTTTTTTTTTTTTTTAGCAAATGCGAATCCAAGTCAATCATTTAAGATTTTTTTTCTTCATTTAAAGCATTAAATAGGTTCCTCCCTCTTGTTGAGATGCTTTTAAAAATATTGTAAGGTGAGCAAAAGTCGATTAAGATCAATAAATTTGAATTTTTATAGGATAAATAGAATTTGCTTCAATTATGTTTTGAGAAAAAAGTATGGTAAAAACTGCTAGATTGTGATAAGTTTACCGTGTTTTTGACTCGATTGGAGCCCCAAAGAACTCGGTAATCTTTACCAAATAGCTTTGTTTCTGGGTTTATAAAATATGCTTTAATAGTGTGTGATAAAATTCAGTAAATGTGGTAAAATTTTATAATTTTATCATGATTCATTAAAATATGGTCTAAAAATCATTTATTCGGTTAAAGTTACTTTTCAGTTATGTATTCTTTTCTTAATGTGTGGTAGTAAGAGCTATCACTACACATTTAGATCAGAATTTTAGGTAAAACGTAGTCATATAAACGGAAAAGCTTATTAACTAGTTTATTATAAATCATTTATTCGGTTAAAGTCACTTTTCAGTCATGTAATATTTTCTAAAAGTGTGGTAGTAAGAGCTATTACTGCACATTTAGATCAGAATTTTCGGTAAAACGTAGCCATATAAACGGAAAAGCTTATTAACCAGAATAATAAATTTTCCACCAGAAATTTTATCACCATACAATACGGTAATTTTTTCCAGAATATTTTTTTCCGTGTAGGGTTTGGAAAGTGAAGTTATAATAATATAGATTTCTTTTTGGGAAATATAATGTCGGAAAATATTTTAAAGGAAATGATATTTGTAATGAATAATATTATTATTTAAAAGGAAAGGCAAATTCAGTGTTACATTTCACAATAAATGTTTAAGAACAGTTCGTGCTAATGCGAAAAGTTTCTAAGTTAACTAAGTAAAGTCTCTATATTAACTATTATCAATGACTTGTTTCATCTGAACTAATAAGAAATGCTACTATCTTCTGCAAACGGTCATTTAGTTGTAAAAACATTAAGTGGTCTAAATTTAAAGTTACAAATAATTAAAACTGGGTCTCATGTTAACCTCATGAATAATCCGATTTTGGCTTCAAAGTCTTATGTTATCACAATGGCTTCAACAGGCAACTTTTATACTCTTTTGAAAGCATTTGAAGTCATTTTATCGTTCAAATTTGAGAAAACCTTATTATAGTCTAAATTGAAATTTATCAAATGATTATTTAATTCAACTTAATTGGGATTGTGCTTTATTACTACATAATATGATTGGGATCATGATTTTGATATAACTCATAGCATCCCAAGTCACACTGTCGAACGTGGGCATGAAACAATGTCTCATGTTATTCCCTGGTATAAGCTATTTTTATACTCTTAGAAATTTTTGATTGTATTTAATCATAATATCGTTCAAATTTGGGGCAACTTTAATACGGTCCTAGTTAAACTTTCCTGCACAATTAACTTGATTCAACTTGAATGGGAGTATGACTTATTATGACCCATTATGATTGGGCCCATGATTTAATATTGATATATTATCAAAATACATGGTCGAACATGAACATCAAACAATGTCTTATGCTATTCGACTTTGATATACAGTCTTTGATTAGATGCCTGACTTTGATATACTTCACAAATTCCATGAATTTTTTAATTGTTATTTTTTATATTCGAATTAGTATTTCCATTACCTGTTTCTTTTAATGAGTATAAAATTGTTAAGATACACTCGCAATATGATTCAGATATTTTTTTTAGAAAAATGCTTCTAGTTCAGTTAAAGTAACAATTCTTATTCAAATGTCTGTACAACTCTAAACTGATATTTTAACAAAATTTCTTCATAAATTCTTCAAAAAAATGCATTTTCTAAATAAAAATAATATTTTTTTATTACAATTCGCTGCAGAGTCACATTGAATATGAATTAGTTTTTATTAAGGATCTAATTGAGCATAATGGACTTCAGGAGTAGAGTATATACTGTGTAAATGATTATAGGTTCATTTAGATAAATTAGAAAGCAATTTCAAATTAATGCGTAAATAAGACAGGTTTTTAGAAATGAATAAATTTTTTACAGACTTTTAATTGACTTATTTTCATTTGAATGCAACTAATTAAAGGGAATTGAAATCATTAAATAGCTTGAGTTTTTAATGAAGAATAAAGTCTAGATGAATTTAATAACTTTAACTTTTTGCGTTTTTGTCGTATTTCCCTCAAAATAATTTCGGAATTTAATTTTATTTTAATCATTTTGAGTTTTCAGGGTCGCAAATGAGGTGAAACTAGCATAAATAGGCTTTTAAAATATCTTTTAGCTTTAAGCTAAAGTACAAATAAAGCAAAAATCATCATTTTTATTTCATTATTGATTACGTAAAATGAATTTTCCCATATTTCCAGAAAGGTGCTTAATTTTTTTCTCAAATTAGTAACTATTTAATTACTGCTTTTTTATTTAAAGAAAATATTTGTTTTATTTTTAATTCATTACTTCTAAAGTTAATTAACTATGATGGATTCTACAAAAAATTGAAAAAAATAAATTAGTAAGGAATTGAATTTGAAATTTTAATATAGCCAAATTAAATAGCCAAATATTATTAACTGGAAAGCCAATTATAGCTCCGCTGAGTTTTTTATCTAGCCTCAAAAAAATGGGGAAGAAATTAGTTTTAGATAACTATACCTTCATTAAACTCTTAATATTTCTTTACTATTTAAAAAAAAAAGAGTTAGTTTCCAAACATTTCAACATCTTCAAAGATTGCAGACAGGAAACGTCACCACTTACGCATATTTCAAGATATGTAATTTAAGGCCATTTCCTTTTAATCTAGGCACATTTATTTTGTTACAAACAAATAAGCTTTTTTTTTATGAGTGCTCTTCGAGTCAATTGTTAAGTTACAGAGAAATACCGGTATAAGTTATCAAACTACAAAAACTCTGACATGCTATTTTCTGAAAATGTTGAACAAATCAAAAATTGTGTAAAAGAAAACATGTTTCACTTAAAAAATAAATTGAACTTACATATAAAACTTAAGGGGTGTAGGTTAATCTAAAACTATAATAGAGAAAGTTAATCCTAATCTCTTGTGCTTTGACACCATACGTTGAATACTTTCACTTTTAAAAATACCAATTTAGCCATGCTTTAGATATCCACTCTAGATAGTTTATATTTGAACACAAATTGATGATAATTGGTGATGTTTTCAAGACTGATATAGATTTATTGAAACAAAACATAAAATATGTGTGCGTGGTTTTAGCTTTGTAATATGGATAATTAAATCTTAGTTTGTTAAGTATCTGTAAACTGCATTATATAATTTTATAATGTATAATTTGCATCCTCTTCAGTTTCGTTATGTCTAGCTCGAATTTGTCTTAATATTCTCTCTGTACAAGGCGTATGATTGATAGTCAAATTTACAAACTAATTTTACTGTAAAAATATGCATCCAAATAAATATTATAATTTTATATTGTCTTGTAAAAATAACTTTACCAGCTTCAAAATTACTTCTGTAATTTTGAATATTAAGAGTTAATAAATACAGGAAATACTTTACACCAAGAAGTAAGGAACAGTCTTGGTGTTTTTTTTTTGTTAAGTTAAGAACAAAACAGAACATAGGGTGCTTCTATTCTTAATGAATGTTTTTGAATATAAAAATTAAGTAATAATTCCTTCTTTAATGAGAAGGAAGCAAAAACGTTATTGAATCTGCCAAATAATTACTAAGAAAAGTAGGATGAAAAATACTAAAACCTATTTAATATCTTAGTGAAACTTAGTGCTTTTATTTGTGGCTTTTTACACAACAATCAAATATTTTTTTATGCTTCAAATCCTTCCTTTATTAGTGGTGATTACAATATATTTTTTGTTTCGTTTTTATTCACTTCAATACTTAATTGTGAAACATAATGAGCACGCTTTTATTACTTCATTTTGTAAGTGATCTTGAGTTATATATTAAAAGTTGCCATTGTGCTCCGTGTGCATGAAAAAGTGATAAAATGACTGAAATTATTATTACTTTTAATATTTCCAATCTATTTTCTCAGATAAACCAGAAAATCACATCACTGCCCTCAATAATTTCTGTTACTTCTTAAAACTTCGCTAAAATGCAATTATTTAACAAAATTTTAAACCAATTTGAAGTTCAGAGATGCATTTTGGTCTAAGATTTGTTCTAAAAAGAATTCCAGAATTATCTGCTTGGCAGCATATTTTAAAAACTTTCTTTTTTGTTCCCTCAAAGTAACACAAAACAGGAAAGGAATGTTCTAAGAACAAGAAATAATGAGCATTTTCTTATTTTTCTTTGTTCTTTACCCATTCAGATTGCCATCATCATCATCAAACTTTTTTTTCTTCATCTCATCGCCATAAATCTCAGAAAAGAGGAAAACCGATATCGATGACGGTTTTTCTTAATATTTTTGCCTTTTTTCGCCATTACTTATTTCTTTAAAACGTGCGATATCGTCGAAGTTTTAACGTTTTTACTTCTCTCGATGAATGAGAGATGAGTGCTTGCAAAAGAAAGTTCTTAAATATGCCAAAAAATATCTCATTGTTCAAACTTCAAGCCTTTTTTCCTTTTCTTTCTAGTACGTTAACAGAACTTCTGAAAATACATCATTCTGTTTTTAAACCGCTTTTTTTAATGCTCGTTTCTAAGAACCAGTTCAGGTTGTTTTTTGAAAAATGTATGTGTTTGAAATAATAGTTATGAAGAAAAAATACTACACTATATTGCATTACGTTCGATTCTAGAGATTTCTTTTTCTATAAATTGATGGATATTTCTTTAAATTAACTCTAAAATTAATGAAATTAAGGAAATACTCTACAAAAATTAAAATTTATTGTTAGACTTTTAATATGATATAAATTTAGAAATCAGAAATTATTAAATATAATAAATTTAAACACCAAAAGTTATGAAATGAATAATATAATGCAAATAAAGTATAATATAATATAATATAATATAATATAATATAATATAATATAATATAATATAATATAATATAATATAATATAATATAATATAACGTAATGTAATGTAATGTAATGTAATGTAATATAATATAATATAATGTAATATAATATAATATAATATAATATAATATAATATAATATAATATAATATAATATAATATAATATAATATAATATAATGTAATGTAATGTAATGTAATGTAATGTAATTTAATATAATGTAATATAATATAATATAATATAATATAATATAATATAATTTAATATAATATAATTTAAAAAATTTTCATTATATCACTCATTGTAATTTATCATGCATAATGTTTTCTATCTCTTCAATGATTTGAAAATGAACAAAAAGGAATTCAACTAGTGATTTTAAACCAATTCTGGAAAAAAATAAACTTTCAGGAAAAAAAGCTGCTTATAATTTTCTATGAATTCAAAATGTCTGGTCCGATCAAACCCTAACTTTTCAAATTCCGATAAGAGTACAACTCATAAAATTTGGAATTCTGTATATACCTACAAATTAAATTTTCTCCATCAAAAAAATGATTTTTTATTGCATATGGAGAAATGAAAGTGCAGTAGTAATGACCACGATTAAACCAAAAATCAATATTTAACAATACCAAAATTAGAATTAGTATATCATATTATAAAGCAGCAACAAATTCCATTAAACAAGATATATTTTTTGAACAAAAAGCTCTACAGTTTATATTTCCTCTGGTAATCTTCAATCTATTTCAGCTTTATAGATCATAAAAAGGCATACTAAATTTCACATGTCTTCGAATTCTCTTTTATAACCTCATCATCCTTTCGTCATAATATATATTTGAATATATATGTCTTGGGATGAAATATAAACGAAACATTTTATGCGGTGTTTAGGAAATAAATATTTATGTCTTTCTGAAATCTCATGAATGTTTATGGCCATGTAAACATCGTATATAAGCTATTTAGGGAAATCATTTCAAATAACCGCACTTTAAGTAGATGAGATAAACAGAAAATAATGAGATTAATTTTAGAGATGAGTTTCATCGAAAGTACGTTGCTTTTTTTATTTGATGGAACAAAAAAATAAATTATTTTATTTTATGTAACTGTCGTTGAGCAGCAGACCCAATTTTGGGTCCTCCGTAGCCTTGTAATTTTGAACCAATTCAGAAGACAAGGAAACTCTTGCATCAGTACCACAAAAGGTGTGATTTGTTATGGGAACATGGAGGACTTCGTGACGCGGCAGATTTAACGTGCATCAGTCAATATTTACTGCACGGAGAGATTTTGGGAGACAGGGATCGAACTCACGACCTCTTGGACATGGGCCCAGTGCTCTACCGACCAGTCCATCCCGAACCCAAATTAATTATTTGAAGCAGATTAAATATTTGTCATGTCAGGCATTTTTAAATGTTTAATTTCTTGTTTAGTCTTTTTTATTTATATCAGAAGACAAGGAGCGAAAGTCAAGCGTAGTCAAGGAGCGAAATTTTTATTCTTTGTTTCTTGTCTAATTTGCTGAATTCATGACCCAGTCGTATGTTTTAGTATAGCTCAAATTAAGACATTTTAACAAGCTCTACGAGATTGAGATAGCTAAAAGGATAAGGCTATAGCTGAAAAGATACAGCAATAACTCAATTCATTGACTCAGATTCGAATCTTAGCCATAGTTTGCCCTTTTTTATATTACTACTGGCTCACACGACCACGTCTCCCACCAAGTACGTGCAGTGGTAGAATTCTGTTTTCATTGAACTAACCGGGATTATTTTATTGGTTTTCCTTACCATCTAACGCAAATGCTGATTAGACTCTTCATAAAAAGGCGAGTTTTCAAAAATTTTTAATAGAAACATTCCTTTGTCTTTTGGGATTGGTTCAATAAAATAATAAAAATTAACGAAAATTTTTTCTAATATGGTATGGAAATAATTTATTAATACAAAAATATTAAATTATTAATATTAAAATTTAATTATTAACATTAAATTATTAATATTAAAATTAAATTATTAACATTAAATTATTAATATTGAATTATTACAAATATTAATATTAAATTAATAAAAATATTAATATTAAATTATTAAAAATATTAATATCAAAAGATACGCAGCGCTTTTAAAATTTAAGAGTAATTTGTAAATAAAATGACTTATTCATTTATGTGAACAAAACGTGTATAGATTTAATGTCAGAAACTATGCACTCACACAATTCTACTTGTTAATTTGAGAATAGTTAAATTGTTTATACAGTTAGACAATATGCACCTTATTAGACATTATCATTTTAATAATAGAAAAAATTAATAAATTTTTACGACTTATGAGCTATATTTCCTTACAATTCTACTTTAGATAAAGAAGGAATTCCAAAAATTTAATAGAAATAGCTGTTTAATTTGAGCAAACTTAATTAATCCATTTTATTTCCTAGTCTAGGAAAAATAAATAAATAAATTTACGATACTCGATGTCAGCTAAAGTCTTTATCATTTGCTTAAAGATAATTTGATAAGTAAATCCCTGACGTATCAAAGAGTTTGCACTTGAAAAGGGCAAAGATAAATTTAATTTCATTATCAGAGAAATAAATGTCAGATACAAATGATATTTCTACACAAAATTTTATTGTATGTATTGAGTCTATTATATGTATTGAATCTATTATATGTATTGAATCTATTATATGTATTGAAATGTTTGATCATGCAAGCATTGTAGTTAAATATAATTTAATTCCATAAAAAATAACTCGTTATGTTTCATAAAATGTTCACTGATTCTACGCTTAAAATATAAAGAGATTCAATCGAAATAGAATTAATAAAGTTCATATCTCAAGCTTTTATTGATTTAATTAGTTTTAAAGTATTATAATTTCATTTCAGCAGACTAAGAAAATATTTAACAATGTAATATTTCCTTCAGAATACTTTAAAGTTTCAATAATTGTTCTTTCGCCATTTTTGCAGAATAGTTAAGTATCAACGTTGTTTAATGATTCTCAATAACTAATTATTAATATTTAATACTACTAATTACTATTAATATTTTTACTAATTTACTATTAATATTTTTAATGAAACAAATACAAGAAAAGAGAAACTAACAAAAAATTTTAGAACGTAGTACAATTTTATAAGCTAATATATAATATATAGAGATATTTTGAGTATAAAGGAATTAAAAAAAATTAATGCCTTATGAAGTGGAAAAGTTCAAAATGCAATAAGCATCAATGCTTAGGTCTTAAAATAAAAAATATTCTTGAAAAATTAACAAAACAATCTTACAGCTTAAACACACGTGATTTAGATTAAGTTTAGATAGAAAAATATTAACATTAAAGGCTGTCCCATCTTAAGTATTGGAACTATATAACTTCATTGCACTTCAAAATATACAAAATGAAATATAAAAGGAAAATAAACAAAAATGAAATATCAAATGAAAATATAATAGAATGAAATGAAATATTGTATATTTTGAATATTGAAATATTGTAAAACTTCTCTCATACGCTGTTTTCAATAAGGTAATATCTTACAGCTTCAGTTTCATGGGATTATTTATTTTGACTATATATTTCAAGATAGCCATGTTCGTTCCGCCAATATTTCGAGGGTTAAAACTTCAAATTTGTCCAAAAAAGTATATGTATTTTTAAAAAAAATGTTTTTGTCTGATTTAGTAATTTAAAACATCGTCGGTACTAATTAAGTAAATAATTAAAATTCAAATGAGTGAGTTTGACTCATTTGAATTTTAAAATTTTTTTTAATTTTCGGGAGTAATTAACTATTATAACATTTTAATTATTTTTTAACAATATCATTATTTTTAAAAAATCCAATTATTTCTTTTCAGTATTACACCATTTCTTAATATTTGAAAGTATTTTCTAATTTGGTAAATAAATTTGGCAAATAAATAATTTGTCAAGTAAATAATCTTATTGATAATTAAACCTGATTAGGTAACAGGTAAATATTAAATTTAAAATACACAATTGTAAGAAAAATTCTTAAATCTATTACTTTTTGTATTTATTTAACAGTTAGGTTATTATTTTTTTGTTGCAAATACGATATGACTTATTGTAGAAAGAAGTTTTGATAAATTTTATTATTTATTTATTTATTTGTTTAATTAAGTAAAAAATAAAGCATTCCCGCCACAGCCCCTTGCGAGCCATGCGTTCATGGAGTTTAAGGCTTCACAATATCATGACCTACGACATGATTGTAACAATTTGGCCACCATTGCACACATGTGACTTTTACTTCTCCGGTTATCTGATACCCATCGATCTCAAGCAAATTGGCACCCAACCACAATTGGGAATAAAATCCCAGTCGTTCGCAATATAGTTCAGTTCCTCAACCTCTGAGTCATTGCGATTCAGTGGTTGAAGCACTAAATTTTTAATCCTCATCAATTAATTAAGTAGAAAGCATTAAATAACTTAATTATTATTCAAATCAATTGTCTATAATTATTTTGTAATGTTGAAGATTAGCACACAAAAATATGAATATGTAGTAAATACTTTTATTTCTATCAAAATCTATACCTTTTTTTTAATTTAAAAAATACAATCAAAAGCCATTTTTATTTTTACTGTTATTTATATCCTTTCTCAGATTGTAAAATTTTAAATGCGCTCAAAATTAATTTATACGAAATATTTATCAGCTGCATAAAAATTTAAAAAATTAAAGCAAGTACATTAGATATTAAGGTACTTCTCAGCAGAGGGAATCAATTTGAATAATCTTACTTTAATTTGTCGAGAGTTTCTTGAAATAATTGATTTTGATTAATTTAGTGTGATGTAAAAAAAGATCATTATATTGCTTTGGGCAAAATATGGAACGAAAAGAATGAAACAACACTATTTTAAATTTATAATTAAGAAAACTAGAGTTTTTTCCATGTGTTTAAATATTCATTAAAGCTAATAAAGATATTTTTTATTTAAAATAATTTGTTATTAGTAATATCTTTTGTTTTCAGTAATGCATTTTTAAGTATGTAAACAATTAAGGCTTAGAGCGCATAAATATTCTTACTCTATTTGCAAAAACATAAGGAACTTATTTATAAATATAATTTTTTAAAGTTCTGATTAAGCTAAAAAATCATTACAATAAATATTTAATTCCTTTAATTGATGAATAAAATTCTTTTGTTATTTATATGATGTAAATTTTATTTATTTTATGTAAATATTTTTTTTGAAGTTTACAGGAAAACCGTACTTAACATATAAGTTATGAAAAATACCCATTACTTTTTCAGAATTTCACCTCATATATAACGATTTGAAATCATTTTGTCGGCAAAACTGCTTCACATAATAACAAACGAATTAAAAGCGCCAGTTAAAATTCTAGTTTTTTTGACCATGCAGTTTTGTGCTCCGTAATATAACTTTACATTTTCTTCAATAATTTTACCAATATCTTCCATGTTTGCTCTTACTTTTTAACAATTATTTTATGGTTTTTAACATTATCTAAATAAAACTGCCGTTTGAATTTATTGCTAAATTGATAAAATATTAAAACCGAATTCACATTATCATAATTTCTGATAGGAAAAAGGTAGTAAAATCTTACCTTGTAAAGGCGATGAGTACGATGAATGGCTGAAAATAAGTTCTTTGAAATTGATTAATTTGTGAATGAGTTAAATTAACATCATTGAAGAATCATCCTTTTAAGCAATATAGAAATTTAATGATGCATTTTGACAAAACATTTTTACAAGCAATGAGGAAGGATAAGAATTCTCCCTCAGTTGACGATACACAAAGAGAAAGTGAGAACTGAAAATCAAAGAGTAATAAAACATAAAAATATAACATTAGTATTGAATTAATATTTAGACCTTAAAAAACATGCGATGAGAGTCACATGACTTAAAAGTTTCAGTTCCCAAATAACTACACTTCCTGGTTGTAAATTTATAGCTTCAGAGATCATTTTATCCAACAATTTCAACATAATAAAACACTTGAGACGTAATAGCTCAGTGGCCAGACCGTACGTCTCCTATTGAAGTGATCCAGGTACGAAACCAATTGATGGCTGGTTGATTTAAATTTTTCCTACTTAAAATATACACATATCTACTTCGTAGACATCTATATATCTGCTTCGTAACTCTTACAGAGAAAGCTTGCTCCCATATTGTAAATGTCTGTTGAAACAACAGATTTATTTCTGATGTCAAAACTTGCTTTGTTACAGTAAGAATCCAGTCTTTTTATAGATTCTTTTTCGCATATTTTACGCAAGAAACATATTCTTGTATGGTAAAAACCCTTAAGAAACTTTACAGTTTTACATAAGTAACCCAGCTAACAGTTCATAAATCTTATGGGACATTTTTACATTGTGGCTCTTTAAATACATATCAAAGGCAGCGTGAAAAAATTCTACTCATAAGGCTGCGCAACTTGACATTCAATCAGAAATAAATAAATTAATAAAATACTATTGTAAGTTAATGAGTAACTTTCGAGAAATCAGGAAGGAAGAACAGAAAACATCAAAGCCTGTTAGGTCGCTATACAGAAAACAGAAGAGGAAAAAGTCAGTTGTTAGAGACATCTCAAGTATTCATCAAGCAATCAAACTGGTTTACACGTTTTTAGATTACTCTTCTTCAGTCCTTAGTAAATGATTCATTAGATTTTGTTATCGGCTTCTTTTTACTCCTACTTAAGTCAAAATATCAAATTATATCGAATTCCGTAATGGCGAATTAAATTCAGTAATGCCTTTTCTAATTCTATTTTTTATTGCTCGCTGGACAGAGATAACAAAGCATAATTGAACCATTATTTCAGATAGACGTATATACAGTATTTATAGTATTTATAAATAAGGTTAGAAACAGAAAGATATAGTTTTTAACTATATCCAGATGACATTTTAAAGAGGGATTTTTACATTGGGGCGTAGAAAATTATAAAAATGAATTTTTAAGCTCGAGCATAAATACGTAATTCATATTAGTTTATTGTCTGAATATTCACGTTTAAAAATTTTAACAGTTGAGATTTCAGAAGAGTTCTTTATGAAATATTCTACACTTAATTTATTTGCAATTAATAATAAGTTTTTACTTATTTTATTATGCTATTATTTGAAAAAAATATTTGTTCGTATTTTTAAAACATTTCCCCTCGAAATGGTTCAGAAAATATCCAAAAGTCTTTTCAATTGTTTTACTCGTGAGGTCTTAGAAACTTGCTATAATCATCTTTAAACAAAATACGATTATTGTAATTATGATTTATAAATCATGAAATGTAATGTCCTACTTATAACTTATAAAAATATTACTGCATATTTACTAAAAATCATTCACGAAAAGATAAATAAGTAAGCGATTAAGTTACATAAACGTGTTTAGATAATGTGATTATTTGAAAAAATTTATTTAGCTACCTTTACATATCAATTTATGAAAAATTCAGGTAATATGGACTAATTAACCTTAACAACGAATATAAAAGAAAGAAAGAATGCAAAAAAAGCACATTAGTGAATAGTGTAGGAAAAAAGAAGCGTGTTCATCCTTTTCAGTAAATATTTTGTCACAAGGTTATTTGGCTGAACTATGAAAATACAACAAGCATAAAATAATGGAAATATCCATTCTTTGTTTGCAGAAACTATAGGTAAAATTCATAACTTTTTTAAGCTTGACAGGTTATTTTACACAGAACTGCCAACTTTCAAATTCTAGCTAGCTCTTCAAAATATTCATACTGATTGTGAAATTGCAATAAAATTGTACTTAAATCGTAAGGCAATGCCTAGGTATATAATAGTTCACTGTTAGAATTTTCCTTCTTAAATTACTGTTAAATAACTCGTAGCAGTCTGATCATCCGATTAACCTTAAAATGTACGGTAAAGAACATTTTCTTATCTTTACGGTATTGAAACCGTTTGCTACAAGTATGATTGTAAAAGCATGTAAGCTATGTGGTTTTTTACCATTTACACCAATCATTGTTAGAAAGACGTAAAAAAGACATTTTACTGGACATAGAAGCTAGGCGTTTTGTTAAGTAATAGACATTGGAGAGTGCAGTACACTGGAAACTCTTCATGTGTTAAAAGGAATGGCGGAAATATTGTCGTCATTTGTTGAGACTCGAACCCCAGCTCTGTCGGTCATGAGACTGACAGATTAGCCGGCTCAGCTATACTATGTACGCAGATGCAAAGAGCTATATATTATAATATTATTCCATAACTAACACTATTAGCTCTATAATCTAATACTATATAGAATCAATCAGTTCTTCTCTTAAATTTTTCACCAGCATTTTATATTCAAAATAAAAATCGTCAACTAATTTCGGACTAACATAAGACCAAATCCGTATTTACAATACATTTATATACAACTTTAATATAGTAAGTTCTTTTGTTTATCCTATAGAATTTTAGAATTAGAATACATCCTAGCTTAGAAAAATATGCTTGCTTTTTTTTAGTTATGGACCTATCTTGAAAAAAACTGCCATACTTTTTACCATAAAAACTGGATTTTACTACAAAAAGTATCGATAACATGAGTGCCGGAATAATTTTTATAAGGATTTTATCTAAGGTTAAACTCTAACGTGGATATTAAGGATATTCAATGTATCTAAGTTGCATGGTAATATAACTTTATTATTGTTGCATTAATCTATTTATTTGCACTTTTTTACCCGATCAATTTTTATTTTTGAAAATTTGAGCTTAATTTACTTCATCATGCACTAACAGTAAAAGGATTCTTTATTGAATTTGATACTTAAATAAAAAAAAATTAATTTTTCGAAGTAAGATTTTGCAATTGGCGAAAGAATAGAAATTTAAAAAAAATTCATGCCGTTTTTAATTTATTAAATTTTTCTAAGAAAATCAGATTACTCACTTCTTATTTTTGCATGATATAAAAAAGACGTTTTTCAAAGGAAAATGAAGATCAAAGTACTTTTAAGGACTAAAATATTTTGAAAGACTTTAAACTTTAAATATTTTTTTTTAAATTTAAAAAAATAATTATTTTGCAATATATTATAACGCTTGTGTCTCTGGTATTTAATATTTACATTTCAGTTCTTTTACTTTAATTGACATTTTGAGGAATGTTTCCGAATAATTTTCTTCGAAAATTTTATATGGGCAAGAGAGGTTACATATTTTCTTTCAATGTCAAATTATTTATTAGTTTTCTTACATAAAGAATCCGAAGTCAAATGCTTACTATCCAAATTCCGTGATTTTTACTGTTACGTCAAGAGCTCAGGTATCATAATTTTGCTCTAGCTGCATTTGTATGTCATTTTGATTTATGTTGCTAAGTTAACTTTCAAAAAATTCTATGGCTGGCATCATCATTTTTATTTTTTAAGTTGTTTATTTTTATTTCTTTTGGAATTCGTTTTTTATTATTAGCGAAATGTTTTTAAATTAACAGAATTCCTTGCCGACTGTTCTCTCTATATATGAAGAAAATAAAGTAAATATTTAAGTGTTGTGAAAGGAATCTTATTTAGTTGTACAAAGTACTTCATTTACAGTATAAATATGTTTATTAAGCAGGTTATATTATTAAACGTGAATCAAATAATTAATTTCTACGTGAAGAAAAAAGTTATGGTCAAATTTACTAAAATATGGAAAAATTGAACTTGTTTTTAGCTCTAAGAGAACATTAAAAAGTTGAATACTTTGTATCATAGCTTCTTGATAATGATTTTTGTAAACTAACAATAAATACTGGCTTTATAAATCGTTGCTTAAAATTGGTAAATGTGGTAAAATTTGATATTTTTTTCATGATATCTTTGAGCATTGCATGAAAACCATTTAGTCAGTAAAATTTACTTTCAGTTTTATATATTTTACTAAACGTGTAGTAATTAGAACTATAGTTTTGAAATCCAGAATTTCCAGAAAACCATTACCATATGAACGAAATAAACAATGAAATGAATAGTTATATTTCGGATTTATTAACAATGATTTTTTTTTTCAACAGAAATGTCGTTAACCTACTGTACGATAATTGAACATTGAAATTATTGAAATCATTCGTGCGTTTATTGTATAAGAATGTTTTCCTCTGTGTAAATATAAATATTATGAAATATCCAATTTATAACTTCCATTAAATTATAAAATGACAAAAAAAATAATAATTAATTAAAAAAGTGGATTAAGACGGATCACATAGAAATTTTGTAAAATATGAAATACATTTACTAGATTAATATTGCTTTTTTGCACCACAATTTTTAAATACTATTGTTGCCCTCAAATAACAAGTTTAAGAACTATACTGGTGTAAGAAATTAAGAAAATTTGCAGACTTGGTCTACTATCTCTAGAACAACGGGAACAATTTTAATGAAATTTGATATGTACATACATTGATACAATACAAAATAAATAACCATTCAAGAATTGTAATACACACGTATGATCGGGCGTAACACTCGGAAGGTATGAAATTGTCTCCGGACAATTCAAGACAATCGCCACAGGATATGATAAACGGCCTTATTTCAAGTATGAAATCACGTTTCAAGACTTGTAGATCTGTAAGAGGGGACCATATCCCCTATTAACCCATTTTTTGTTTGCTTATTCTACAACCGCTGTTTCATACCTTCCGACTCCAATGAGTGTTATGCATGATCATGCGTGTCGACTACAATTGTTGAATGGTTATTTATTTTGTATTGTATCAATGTATGAACAGATGAAATTTCATTAAACTCGGTCCAGTAGTTCTAGAGATAATCGACCGAGTCTGCAAATTCTCTTAATTTCTTACGCCATTGTATATGTAGAACTATAAAAATATTGAGATTATGAGCAAGTATTATTTTAAGATAAGCTCTACAAAATTGAACATTCATGCATACAATAAGAAAAAATCTAGCAAATTCTAATGTATACAAAGATCTATTTTCGAAATGCAAAATTCTCGCCTTACGTTTTCGCTAAATATGTGTTGGCGATGGGACAATTAACAGAATTACCAAACATTCTTTACCTACAGCGTTGGTAGTGACGTTAATCCTTAATTAAACTTGAAGTTTGCGCCTTTTGGCGACCTTCTGATACATAATGGAACTTTCATGGGAATTCTTTAGAAAATATTTTAACCGTCCCATCTTGTCATAAGCAAGATAAGGTAATTATTGTCTCCCCGGTAGTTTTGCAGTTGAGGTAATTTTACATGGCCCTTTATTTTTCCACATATTTAAGCGAAAATATGATATTTATCCCTTTATCAAAGAAAGGGTAATATTGTCGAAAACTAATTAATTCCAAAATATGTTGAAAAGAGGTAATAATACCAGAGATAATAGACATTAATAGACATTTTAATCAGAAAATTGTTAAAAATTTTTTTTTTTTGCTTTTAATTTAAGTTAACAAAATTAACGCTTGGTGAGCCTATTATAAATTTCATCATTACATATTGATTACTACTAACAATGCAAATTGCTTTTGCTTTATTTTGCAGCCAGTCATTTTAATAAAATTATTTTCATTTTGCAAATAAATCGAACATTATTATTTGCATTTTGCAAATAATAAAATGAACTTATTTCATAAAGTTTTAAATTTATATAAATACGTAGTTTCAATCTTTAACGATCTTACTTATTCTTGAAAAATAGTTATTATTCCTGCTATCCGTAGACTGCTTATTTCTACCTTCATGCGAAGAATACTTCAAATTATTCTTAGTGTCGTAATTTAATGTGTAACTGCTGCCATTGACATCCATAAGAAGAAAAAAAACATAATTACTTTGTTACATATTTTGCTAGTGTTTTTGTAGCGTTAATTTGCTTCTGTATAACTTACAAAAGCATTTTGAACCATGAAAACATTATTTATGACCAATGCATAAAACTATTATGTGATTTTAAACTATACAATGTCATTGAAAAAGCCTTAATAGTATAAATTGAAGAGTTATCATCATCGTTCCTATATGCTTCTCAATTTAAAGAACTAGACTCGATTTTAATTGTTAGTTGTCCAATTAACAGTACCACGTTGGACGAATTCCAGTACACTTTTCATGATAACTATATGGTAGCACAGCTTACAGTTTTCGTTTACATAGAACAGCAGCACACGTAAATAAATGGATAACTTTGTTATAGCAACATATCTGTCGACCTCACAATCAACCACTTCATATTTCAATTAGGATTATCACTTTAGCTGTGAAAGGCAAGGATCTTCTCCTCATTCTGAAGCGTTTTAAGTTCTGCCTTTTAAGCATGGTGCTTGATTGTTATTATTATTTTTTCTTTTGATTAAATAATAATAACAATTTAATAATAATTTTGATTAAATAATCCTGATTGTTATTATTATATAATCTTATAACAACTCTCGTCACTTTTTCAAGGAAAAGAATTTCATCAAGTTAAATAAATACTTCGTCATTCTATTTTTTTCTGACAAAAAGCCATCGCAGTGGCTAATGTACCCATTGGGGACACCATATATCTAAATCAATATTGGAAAACAACAAAAGAAGGATAAATAGAACAGAGAGATAAATTACACCCATTCCGGAAAAGGGATTCGTACCCGATATCTTCTTGGTACGAGATCAACTCTTGACCACCACACCGCCGATCGGCTTATTTCGTCACTTTATTTTCCATCGTCTAGTCTTCATCCTACTTGTACTTAATAATCTCCCACAATTCAGTATGATTAGGTTTCGAGTAGTAGAAACATTTACGTCATATATTTGAGAGTTCTCGTTTCGTCATAAATCACGTGATTTTGTGACAAAATGATTCTCAAAATTATCGAAATACATCTCAAGGATTGCCAAATTGACAAAGTGAGAGTTTTAATTCTGAGTGTGTGGGCGAATAAGAAACTAATTAGTTTTCACTTAACTCTTATTATTTGAAATTCAATCTCAAATGCACTACAAAATTCTCTATAAAATTTATCTAATTCCAAAATATTTGTTTTAAGAGTATTAAAATAGCATACATATGGAGATGTACACTAGAAGACCTGCACCGAGGGACTTTGATCTACACCTCAAAATAAAATTTTTATTTAATTGTTTCAAAAAAGTAAAGTTACAAAATCAAAAAACAAACAAGAAAAAATTACAAACTAATATAAGATATTAATGCAGTTATGAAATAAATTATCAGTATGTAGCAAATTTTCTTATCATAAAAAGAGAAATACAATCCTTCATTAAATCAAAGCATTAGTATCAAGTACTATTTGCAAAATAAAAGTAGAATAAAAATCTTCACTAATTTTTTTTTGCTATTTTTATTATTCAACACTATTCATATGTAACACAGTAATCTAATTAATAATTCGAGCAGTCTCTTTTTTTTTCTTACATTACTTGTGGTAAATCGCGTAATACTAATGGTCTATTTCCTCATTAATACTAATTAGTGGTTTAATCAGTTGCCTGTCATAAAAAAAGCTTGTAATACGGCATCAAGATATATTGATTAATTATGATAGCTATTTTTAGAATGTATCATACTGGGGATTATAATCTTCTGACTAATTACAAATAATGTCTTCCTAAGCATTCAAAGAGTTGTTTGTATCCTATTTATCTTATATTACAATTTCGAGTTCATATTTTTGTTCTTTTTTCTTGCTTTTAGAATTATTAAGGTTTCATTATTTAAACTGCATAAAAAACAAGCACGTTCCCTTAATTTCATAATTAATGCTCTAGGTTCTCTTATTTAATTATCATTTTGTCATAGCAAATAATGTCATATTTATATTAAAATGAACTTCTTTTTCCTATTATGAATAGTTGTCAAACACAGTAAATGAGAAAAAACATTTTTTTTTCTAAATCTTGTTACAAGTTTGCAATAGCTTAATAATGTTTAATAGTTTAAAATCGCCAGATAAACCATTTGTAAATATTTACAATTCCTTGCACAACGAGATTTACTTTAAACCTATTCTACAGAAATGAATGTGTGTCATATTTTTAAAAAAGAATTCTATTAATCAAATAATATTCAGGCAACATGCTTCAAAAATACTTAATTCTGTCTTAAACAAGCAAACTCTAGAGCAAAGTGACACTTAAATCGCCATTAATAAATTAAGATGTGACTGGAGTAAAAATTCTGTGAAGTCATCTTTTTGTCCGTTAACAGAAAAGGAAAATTACTGTATATTAAAAGGTAAAAGAAAATTGTCAATTGGAGCTTTTTTAGAAAATCCACTTCTCTTTAAAGACTTGTTGTAATATCAGAATCAGACATCATATTTATTTTACTAAAACGCCTATTTTTCTTTAGAAATAACTCTACATAATATAAAGAAACACAAAAATCCCAAAGGAAATTGCTTTGTAGTTTTATCTTTTTTTACTATTTTTAACTTAGAAGTGTTATTTCTACTTTTTTGACAAGCTTTTTTATTTCTTTAGTAGAGTGAGAATTTTTGATATTTTCAAATAAACGTTTTTCTAATGCTTAATAATTATTTACAACACGAGATTCATTTAAAACGTTTTCAAATAGAGAAATGGGTATTATATTTTTCAAAATGTCTATATTTTTCTAAAAATATTTTAGAACAGACATAAAAAAATTTATAAAATCACCTGAAATCTAATTTGAAGTTATAGTGTTTTTTCTGTTTGTTACTAATATATAACTTCAAATTGACGCTTCAATTGCCAATGCCAATGAGAAACAATCATTCAAATTTACTGGAGTCTGTCTTAATTGTCCCCCGATTATTCGATTTTGTAGACATTATCCAGAGGTTTCCAACTTACATGAGTTCGGGGGCCACAATTAAAAACACAAAGCAAATGGCGGGTCGCAACTTTATCAATATTTAATGTAGAACTCTTTTATGTTTGAAGGAACATTAAATATTACTGACAGATTTTTACCAAGTTGTACAAAACAAAAGTATGGAATTACAAATTAAAATAAGAAACTGATTTTTAAAAATATTTAATTGTTATTAAAAACATTTTTAAAAATATTAAATAAATAATAAAAGTTCGGGCTACAATAAATTCAATGTGCAAATATGTATTAAACAAGTATGTGCAACAGATATCTAATTTTTAAAATGCAAAACTTTAAGAAGGATGGTATTGAAACTTACGTAATAGCACACAAAATATTCAATGAGAAAATTGAGGTTTGTCTGCTGCAAGAATATATATTTACATTTTAAATTTAAAATTTACAAATGTGTGCATAAATATTTTCGTCCAAAATTAGAGGCTTCAAAAAGTTAAATCGGAGAATTTCTTAGAGAAAATTTCTGAAACGCACATGTTAAATTATATTCATAAAATACAAAAAAAAGAAAGAAAATAGAGCAACATACACGATTATTTTTGTATTTGAATAAATATTTTCTCGTGTGCAAAACCTGAGAAAAAATTCTTTACACAGTTGGGATGTTAAATTTTACAGAAACGAAGAAGTTAGGTTTTAGAAAAGTATTTTAAACCTATATAGATTTTTTACGAAAATTGTCCCCAAAAAATGACAACTAATATATTTTAGCTTGCGGGCCACAAAAAAAGACTTCGTGGGCCACCAGTTGGAAACCACTGCATTCTTTTTTAGTGTATTTACATCACAGGACAAATTTGAATATGGCTTTATGTAAAAAAAATATTATGGAGTAAATTAATCCAATTATAAAGATCGTAGAATCTATAATGTCTAGAATCATTTAAAAAACAAAGTAAAATCAATTTATTCCAACATAAGAAAACTCAAAAACATAAAATTCACTTGAGTCAAACGGAGTTACATCCCTTTACAGGTTTTCAATTGAATAGCATTGTTTACCTTTTCTAAAAATATACTTCTATATTACCTTTTCCAAATTTCAAAATTTACCTAATGTAGTCTGAATATTTTATACCAAATACAGTAAGAAAATAAGCATGGCCAAAACTACCCGATTGTGGAAAAATTTATAATATTTCTGACAATATAGGAACACCAAAAACACACTATTTTTACCAACATGCTTTAGAATTGATTTTGGTAAGATTAACAATAAAATGTAGTTTTATAATGTGTTATAAAATTCATTAAATGTAGTAAAATTTGGTAATTTTTTTCCTGATACCTAGGAACATAGCATAAAAGCAGTTTATTCGGCAATATTTATTTTTTTCAGTTTTGTGTATTTTAATAAATGTATCGTTATAAGAACTATAATTTTGAAAGTCAGAAATTTCGGTAAATCGTTACAATAATGAATGGGAAAATTATAAAATAGAGGTTTCAAATACCGTACATTTTGGTTCTACAAATCAGAATGAAGGTTTTTATTTTACAAGAAATGTCATTGCCATGCAGTGCAGTAATTTTATTTGTATTATTATTAAGTAAAACTATATGAGACGGAATGTTTCATCCTATTACACGAATTTCTGGTAATTAGAACAAAAGTATTTCATGCATTACTTTTTTCCCGTCATTAAAACTTTGGACAGTATTCTCAAATCGGAATACGGAATAATGTATTCGCTTGCCATTAATTAAGAATAAAAGATTTTTATAAATCAAACATGGTTTATTTTAAATATGGAAAGAATTATTCTTGAAAAAAGAATTACATTTAAAAATATAAAATTCTACGTCCTTGTTATAGATTATACGCTCTTAAAAATTTTGGAATACTTTGTAAACCATAATACCGTTAAATCTGCAACATTATTGCATAATCAAGCTGAAACATGTTATACTATAAAATAATCTTTAATGACAGTACAGTAGTTAAACTTGAATGATATTATGATTTAATTTAAGTTTTCATTAAGTTTTCAGCAAATTTGGTTCATATTTTGGTTCAATGTATTGATATTATGGCTCTTAATAATTTTGGGAGTGTCGTGAATTTGATCAACAAGCCCAGTCAAACAATGGCATTAAAATATTTTTTGAGAATGAGTGCTTGATGAGCTGTACTTACTTTGTGAAGTTAAATACTACCTAATAATTAGTTACATGTAACTGACGCCATGATACGCATTTGTCGATGATTCAGAAGCTAAACAGATGCGACTAATGTTTACAGAATACACTGTCAATACAGATTACAATAGGTCCAATTAAATCTGATTTAAATCATTTGTCAAGGCATAATCACTCCACTATTTGACGAGTTGCAATTACCCACTTAAATTTTTTTATTAAAATATTTGTGTTCAGTTTCATAACTGATTGCATCGCGAATTTTTCACAACATAACTTTTGTAATTATTTTGGCAAAAATTAATCATACTTCTAAGATTTGAAGTTCTTTTTTTTAAATTTCAGAACGGTCAATTAAATGCCTCGATAGACATCGCAAAGAGAGGAAATTTGGGAATGTCTTGATACCTTTTTGTGTAAATCATTTCGTTAAGAATTTCTTACTCTGTAAAAAGTTTGGACGCTTGAGCTGCAGCATCCGTAAAATTTGTTTTACCACAAATTCCATCTCTGCCTTAATATTTTAAAGAGTAATTTTTAAAAAAAATTTAATTGTTGTGATTAAGGAATTTTACAATAAATATTACAATAGTATATCTGATATTTTTTTGTTCCGTAAAATTTTACGGTAAAAAGGGACTTTACCGTAAGATAGTGGCACCCTGAGCACCAGTACTCTTTACCGGAATTTGATCCGGAATCTTATTTGATTGGACTGTATTATTTGAGAATAATCATTAATTAATTTTTTCGTCATTTTGTGGTATTTTCTTACACCGATATTTCACTTTCATCCATATATATATATATATATATATATATATATATATATATATATATATATATATATATATATATATATATATATATATATATATATATATATATATATATATATATATATATATATATATATATATATATATATATATATATATATATATATATACATATATATATATATATATATATATATACATATATATATATATATATATATATATATATATATATATATATATATATACATATATATATATATATATATATATATATATATATATATATATATATATATATATATATATATATATATATATATATATATATATATATATATATATATATATATATATATATATATATATATACATAAAATCAAACCGATTTCATTAGATCATTTTATACATCTTTAATAAAATAACTACCATTGCTTGCTTATTTCATTTATTTCTTTTCTGTGTTAGCGTTGTTTAATTTCAAGACAAAATAAAAAGGTTTTATATAAAAACTTTTTATAAGTTCCATTTGAATTTTTAGTTTTTAATAAATAAATATTTTAAAGAAATGTGAAGTGGAAAATTTATGTAAATTTTCCCTCTAGGGTAAGTTTTTTTTCCCTATCAATGTCTGTATTTATATTTTTGGAATTTTGCATTTTATTCACGAAGTCTTTTTGTTTTCCGAGTTCAATGAAGTCAAAAAGAGTACTGATATGAATACCAAATCGTATTCTTTTCTTCTGAATAAAAGCAAGCATAATTCTATTTCTTTTTTACTTGATAAACTAGTTGAGTCTAACTTGAATATTCTAATTTCATTTTTCTACCTGCAACATAGAATTTCTAAAGGTTTATCTTAAAGTTTTTTTTAGCAAAAATACTTTTAAGCTCAAACAACAAAAATATTTTTTTTCTAATTTTTTCTAAATTTTTATGAAGAATAATGATGTGAACATGAGTATATGAGAAATGATATAAATGAAAATACAAGAAATTATTTTGTAATTTAATTAAAGTCTGAAGTATTGAATAAACAGGGATGAATATTTTGACTTTTGACAATGAATTTAATAGTAAATTAAGTAAAATTTATTCGCGATTGCTTTAAACTAGTTATGTTAATTGTGGGGTAAAAGAATAAATTAACATGAGTATTAACACTTTTGCATGCCATTTGTAATTTATTAGAAAGTTGAATAATAAATTTCTTAGAGTTTCTTCCGACCGTATTGAACAAAAAGATTGTTGAAATTTGCTCAATGAATAAAATTATACGATCGTACCATTTAAACACCATTACAATATTATATTGTTTTCTAAAACAAAATAAATTTAATTTAATACCTTTTTACGCTTTCCACAAATTTGCACAGAATTATTTTACAGCTCAAGGTACATGAATTCAATGAATTTATGGGTTTTACCGAAAGTGTAAGAAGACTTCAACAAATTTTGAGTAAATGTGTTTAACAACTTTAAAACCTTGAAACGCTTTCATTCATCTAAAACTATTTTTCAGCAATACACTGAAAAACTACTGGTTCACCTGTCTAATTGTATAACTGGTTTCACTATATAACTGTCTAAACTCAGGAAAGTCCCCTTCAAGTACGCAATGTATCGAAACATGACACATTTTGTCTACTGGTCTGAAATCTGATGGTATCACATTATTAACCATTCAATGTAGTCAGTGCATTGTAGGGTTAATAAAGTGGTGGTGAGGTGTTGCAAGGAATTTCAGATACTGAAAATAGCGTCCATGTGTGGTCAGATACGGTCAATAGTTGTTCAATAGATGTATCAATTGTTGGAAGAGAGTTCCTGGATTCACTCGGGAAAAATATTCAGTAAGTGCAGTGGGACATTGTAATGCTTGAATTGTCCGAACTCACAATGGACATACATATTAGCATTTTTAACACTAATTGGACTTGTGTCCAACTATTTCTGTTTTTTCCTAAATCAGATTCGTTTTATTCTGTACATATTTTAACTTTGATTGTCAAACACAATATCATTTTTAATTTAAATCCTCTAAAATAGAGTTAAAATATCGATTTCTTAATGAAGTTCCTAATTTTCGAATTCGTTGTTTTCTTCCTTATCCTGCTGTAAGAAAAATAACTAAAAGTTCTGATAAACCAACTTTTACAACTGACAAACTGACACAACTTTGTCGAATGTTTGCTTCAAATAAAAGAAAATCTTTTTCCATCAACTTCAACACAAGTTTAATAATTGCTATAAAATTATTTAATAATTAAAATATTTATTCTAAGGGAAAATGTACGTTCTAAGTCCAATGATAAAATTAATTTTCTAGTCAAAATTACTTTGTTTATTAACTTTTTTTTTACTTGCAAGCTTTCACCAATAATATGTTGAATAAATTAAATAAATAATCCCAAAAATTTAAAGCAGTAATATATTACTTGATTAAAAAAAACATTGTCCTCAAAAATATGAGAAAGGGAATAAAAGTCGACATATTTCAAGAGCTCAAAAATAAGCTCCCTTTCTCAAGACTTACCAGCACGTTTGACAAGTCTTACGAATGCTCGTCTATTTTGGAGCACTTGAAACTTGTCAACTTTTATTTCCATCGGCATAATCTTAAAACCAATGAAGTTTTTTTTTCTTGAAGCAACCTATAATATGCTCGTAAACACGCAGATAACTTGTTTTTTTAAACAATCACTTTAACTTAAATTACTTAAAAGGTGCTTAATTGAACTGTTGAAGTACTAACAATGGGTGAATTTCTTGTAGACAATTTCTTAAGTAGCTCATAGAAAATATTCTGTTCGATTGCTTGTATTTATTTCACAATGTGATATAGAATATAATTCAGGACCTTCATTTAGGAAAAAATAATATATTTTTCTGAATTTCGAATTCCTACACTATTACAAAATCAAATTGCTTATCGTATTTATTAAATAAAAAAACAGGGTAAAACGCAACTGAATAAGTTATAAAAGTTTGTCATTGGTGAAAATATGTAAAACGTGTCTCAAACTCATTTTTAAAACTACAATTTTCGTGATATTGGAAATTCTCTGAAGCATTCATTAAAATGTCTCTTCAGGCATTTTAAGTGGATTTCAAAACATATTTTCAATCAGGATGTCAAAAATGAACCGAATTTGAACTTCTGAATATCGTAAAAATGCTTCCTGAATAAATCTAAACCTAGTCTTACAACGAAATACGATATCAATTGAAAGAAAGGATTATATAAGGAAATCAATGTTTAAAATGTCTTTAAATATATTTACATCCATAGATTGTTGTTGAAAATTTCATTTTATAGAAAGTTTCTTAAACGCATTACTAAATAATTGTTTAAATATATAATTTCTGAAAAAGTCATTTTTTTTTTTAAGTTCCTTATCTTCAATGTATTGATTTTTATGTTTTATAACTTCCTTTTTAGGCCTTAAAATATAAGAGATTTCGTTTAAAGAGAGTCAAATTTTGATATTTGAGGAGATAGTAGATTATAAATAATTAAATTATTCTAGAGAGGAAATTTTGATAAAAATTCGAAACATTTATTTCAACTTTTAAAAACAAATATTTTGAATAATAAAATATTTGTTTTTAAAAATTTAAATAAATCTTTATATATATATATATATATATTTATATATATATATATATATATATATATATATATATATATATATATATATATATATATATATATATATATATATATATATATATATATATATATATATATATATATATATATATATATATATATATATATATATATATATATATATATATATATATATATATATATATATATATATATATATATATATATATATATATATATATATATATATATATATATATATATATATACAGATTAGTCATAACAAGGAAATAGAGTAGCTGGGAGGAAATAGAAACGTTTTGAAATCTGTTGAATCGATGGTCAGGAATGCATAATGCAAAATATTTAAACAAGATTGATTGTCTGTTGAAGGAAGTGAATTTAATAAACTTTAAATATTGTTCCTCCAGGCACACAAAAGGATTTTAATTATATTTAGTCCTCCCTTTCTCAATAGTGGTTAACAAGATTTTAAAAGCGCTTTTTGAAAACGAAAACATGCACAGAGCTAAAAGGCATATGCGAGAACAATTAATAAGTCTAAAATATTTCCAAGTATTTATTTTGTTATTATTTGTGAAACTTCCTCGTGACTATACATAATTAGATAAGAAAAAAGTTTTATTAGAAAAAAATTTAAGTTATTAAAAGTTTAAGTTATTTAAAAGTTTTATTTAGTAAAAATTTATATCATCGAAAAGAAGATTAATTACCTCCATGCATAATTTGGCAAGATGCTATTGCTCAAAGAAACCCATGGCAGAGAAAATTTATCACAATCAAGCAATTTCCTCCATCACCCACCTCTTTAAAAGGGCCAAGAATATTAATTATGGCAATATCATATATTATTTTACTAATATTACTAATCGTACTAAAACAGCCTTCATTTTCATAACATCAGTAGCTAATAATACTGAAATTGGTTAAGCATCTTTTTGTTTTTAGTAAGCAACTGTTTTTTCACTTTATTTACTGTCGATTTGAAATTATTTAATTTTATAGAAATACGTTTTAAACCAGTTACTGTAAACAAAAGAAAAAGTGATTTCAGATGACTTTTTTAATACTAATTGGGAGACGAAGCCCTCAAATAAGCACGTGATATTAATGTTGAGCTTTACGGACATAAGGAATAATCAAAAATTAAAGAACTTTAATCCTTCTTTTTTTATATTGCTAAGAGCTGTAAGCCATTAAACATCACTGATAACTTTATAACTAGTTATAAAAAACATGATCGTATTCAGTTTAATTTATAACAATGCGTAATATTAAACCAATTTAGTGAATCTTCATTTCTAAAGTTCTTACTCAACGAGTTAATTTAAATTTAGGTACAATTTTTAAGATCGGTTCTGAAATTTCAAGTTGTGTTATTAAATTCAGATCTCCTAGCATGCATAGTTTTTAATATGTTATTCAGATATGTTAGTGTATTCATTTCCTTAATTAAGCCCGAAATTTATATACCTAAATTTCAAAATCGTAAAATTCAATTTAAATGTAGAAAATTTCGTTTTTTCTTCAACGAGGAATTTATCTTATTTATTCTATTGTAGGTATGTTTAAACATGTCGATTTAATTAAGTAAAACAGCCATATTATGTATTAACTATACATGCATTAATATTTATATTTACTTTTAGATAATAAAAATGGTTATGTGCAGCTAATCTTGAGTTACAGTGAATCTTATTTTGAATTTTATCACTTCTAAAAGTAGACATAAAACCTCAAGAGAAAATAAGCGCATAATTTAGAAACATTTTCCGAAAGATGTTCTTTTTATTGCAAATTTCTACAACGCGATGATTTCCCAACATGCCCTACTGTGTGCAATATTAAGTAAATATAATTTGTGTTAAGACTCTCCAAAGGAAAGCAGCTGACTTTGCATTAAAACGTCTTAACTAAACATTAATTTAAAATTTACTTCATCCTACTTAACTTAAACTCTAAAATGAATTCATGCCTTGCAGCATAATATAAATTAAACATCTAAATTAAATACATAACTTACTTAAAAATTGCCCGACATTAGAATCTAGCTTAGTCGCTTTCATAAAGTCTCTGCATGGTACAGCATGACTGAAAGTTATAAACCAACAGTGCTTTTAAGTATTTCCCTCTTTTTTTAGCTATTATTATTTTCTAAATTGATATTCCAGAAAGCAAATTTTATTTTTATAAGTTTATCCCGTTAAAAAGAATATTAACTGTATAAAGTATAATTTGGTTTAGAGCTGTTGCTTGAAGCCAACTCACTCGTTATAGTGAAAATTTACCAAAGCTAAACAATTTTCTCCAGTACTTATCATTTTATAGGGTCGTAATACCTATTTCAACATAATCTATATTATAACCCTGCAATATTGATACAGTTTGAATAGGTATCAATTTTACTATGGTATAAATTATAATGCTTCGTACCTGTATTGGAATATCTGTAACGCATTAAAGCTGCATTATTAACCACAATACAAGTATATATATATATATATATGTATATATATATATATATATATATATATATATATATATATATATATATATATATATATATATATATATATATATATATATATATATATATATATATATATATATATATATATATATATATATATATATATATATATATAATATATATCTATATATATATATCTATATATATATCTATATATATCTATATATCTATCTCCTAAGCTTTGGCATCAATGATAAATTGGTGATTTTTACGTTTCTCTTAAACGAATTAATATCATTTCTCTATTAATTTTGATTTTCCGTACACAACTCACTCTTCCTATTCAATATCAGTAGATTTTAATTTATTTACTTTTACAAAAACAAGTTTTGAAATCATAACTATAAACAAACTAAATTCGTGGTTTCTGATTTATACGGTGACGTAGTATGCCCATGCTGCTACCATGTTAAAACTGATAATCTAATTTATCAGGCATAACGAATAAAAGTAATAAATAGTAAAGAAGATGCAATAAACCCCTTTGCAGAAAAAAAGAGCTATGAACTAAAAAATATCACTGCTGTCATCGTTATAAATATTATTTAAAGAATTGAAAACAATTGCTAACTCTTAAATACAGAAGAAATTCAAATTTTTAAACGTCTCTCTCGAACGATCTGACTGAAATTTTTTCTTAAGATCGAGAACTAAAAATGCTCTATCACTCACTGTGCGAATTTCAGAAAGCTACTGCTAACGGTTCAGGAATAATAAAGAGATAGACAGACAAACTCTTTAATTAATCTTTAAAGTTAAAAATAATGTGCCAGGTAGGTAAGAATACAAACATACTATATATATATATATATATATATATATATATATATATATATATATATATATATATATATATATATATATATATATATATATATATATATATATATATATATATATATATATTTCAAAATCATTGAGTTCTTTTTTTGCAACATATGGCAGTCGTGTGCAGTTTTTGAAATATTTATAGCGAAAATGCCTTACAAGAACGTCAATGCCGAAACTGGTTAGATAAATTCCGAACTGGTGAGTTTGCTTTGAAAGATGTTCCTCGGCCAGAAAGACTTACACAGATTGAAGATGACTAAATAATGACATTGGCCCAGTCAAACCCATCTTACACGACACGAGAGATTGCAGAGACATTGAAGTTCAGTCCAAAAAGTGTTTACGTCCATTGAAAGAAGCGAGAAAGTGGGATACGAGAGCAAGCTCGAAATTTGGCTTCCTCATGAACTCAAAGAAATTCATTTGACGCCACGAATAAACACCCTTTTTTAAAACGAAGGGTAACTGGTAATGAAAAGTGGATTGTTTACAGCAATCTGGTGCGGAAACTGTTCTGATCGTAAGGTGTAGATTCGCCATCAACAACTTCAAAATTAAAACTTCATCCTAAACAGGCTATGCTCTCAGTGGATTGAAATTAGAAAAGTGTGGAGTTTGTTGAGTTCCAACTAAAAACGGAACAATCAATTCAGATTACTGTAGGTAATCAGACAGTTTAAATTAAGTTGTTTTCCACAAACGTCCTGAGCTTGTTAATTGTGAAAAAGTAGTGTTATGACAATGTGAGACCATACACCTCCTTGGCGCCAAGTCAAAATTTAGTTGAGCTGTTATAAATATTATTTAAAAAATTTAAAACAATTGCTAACTCTTAAGTACTGAAGAAATTCTACTTTTTAAACGTCTCTCTCGAACGATCTGACTGAAATTTTTTCTTAAGATCAGACTTTCAGTTATTTTGCTCTCTCCCAAACTTCTAGTGAGCAAAAATGTTAAATTGAAATGAAGCTGTAAATGAGCAGCTTCTTCAGTTTCTCTCAAAAATAGACAGGTGACAATGAACAAGAATTATGATGCTCACCGAACAATGGTAAAATATCATCGAGCAAAGAGGGCCATATATCATTGATTAACCTTTATATAAATATATGACTTTAAAAAGCTTAGAAAAGAAGCATTGATTTTTTACTTAACCCAATATTTCAATATATTTATTGAGAGTAAAAAAAAATCAGAAAAATTTGTTGATTTTTTTAAAACTGAATTGTAACTAATGCAGGGGTTTTCTTTATTATTCTCTTTTTCAGTAGTTCTGACGCAAAGAAATTAAGTTAAAACTTCTTTAAAAAGTATTATAGACACATTTTACTATGAGAAAAAAATCAAACAAATAAGAATCTTGAATTTTTAAAGCCTGTTCAATCTCTGAAAGCTCTCTCTATACATATTAGTTTTTTAAACCTTTTTCCAAACTAAATTTTTTATGTTTGTGCTCAAATCTGAAAACAAAATATAAAATTGAAAAAAAAAATATTTTGCACCCATAATTTTTTTATGTGAGTATATAAGTTAAATGAACTATATAAAATAATAAATACAAAATTTTAACTGAAAAATTTAATTTAAATTAAAATTCGTATTGAAATTTGAAGTTTAATTTAATATGGTGATGACAGATACAAATATTATTAAATCTAGTTGTTTCAGTGGACGAGGAAAATGTCAAATTATTCATATACGTATAATTATAGCATAGTAACCGACATATTTGAAGCATTAAAATATTTTTAAGTTCTTTTTGTCTCAAGTCAATCTTTCTTTTCAGTCTGAATGTGTGAAAAGTAGAAAAATTATTTATACTTACTATTTCAATTATAATTTTTTAAATGAGGAACAATTGAATTATGTTATGTTCCACAATTGAAATGATAATTTTGAAGTAAAGTGATAATTTTAAAAATAAATAACTCAGAAGTAAAATAATAATTTTAAAAATATGCAGCCTCTTTAAAAAGTAAAATTACAATATTCATTTTATAAACTTAATTGTAACGTAAGATATTTCGATGAAAATAAATACCATGTGTGATCTTCAAATTTATATAAAAAGTGCGTAATTTAATGGAGGAAAATGTTTAAACTTTTATTTCGCATTTGTTTATGTTACAGTGACAAACCCATCTTTACCCTTATTTTATATCATACATATATTCTACATACATCATACATGTATTAACTTTTTTTTCATAACTCAGATGTTTCAAAAACTTTGAAACTTCTTTTATCTTGTCAGGGATTCTAACAAAGTTATTTATCTTGCTTCACATTTCAGTCATGTTAGACGCTATTGGCATTTATTCAAACATTTTTCAATATGTTTTTGACAATTCAACAATTCTATTGAAATTTATTTTTGAATTATTTTCCGTCTCTTTGGCAGAGAAAATGATAAAAGGGTCTTAAATTATTCTTAGATTGCTTGGTTTCTTCAAAAAAAAATGATTTTTGATTTCATAAAAAATAAGAGCAGAAAAAAAGCGCGGTTGAAAGAAAATAATAAAATTATATTTACCATATATCGTTTTTCCTGATACTACAGTGCTAATTTTTCTAGAAGAAAAAAAACAATTGTGTCTATTTTATGTTTTTTACTCGATACATTATGCACTGGGAAAAAATATGGTCAAAACTACAGTAATAGAGTAAGTAACATCTGCAATGTTTTGGCTCTATACAAAAAAAAGCTCGGTAATTTTTTCCGAAGCGCTTCGTAAGTGATTTTGGTAAAATTAACAATAAAATATTCGTTTATTATGTGTGTTAAAATTTGGTGAATGTGGTAAAGCTTGGTAATTTTATCATGATGACATAGAGCATGACATAAAAACCACTCATTCAATACATTTTTTTTTCAGAATTGTTTTTACTAAATTTATGGTAATAAGAACTATAATTTTGAAATCAGAATTTCCGATTAACCGTTACTATATAAACTGAAAAATTTCCAAAGAATGGTTTATATACCATATATCTTGGTTTTATTTACCAGAATTATGTATTTTTTTTCTACCATAAATATCATTACCATACAACACGATAATTTTTGAAGAAGTTTTTCTCTGATTGTTTAAATAATTATAATTTCGAAGTTTTTATCCAAATTATCTAAAATTTAATCTTTGCTACTTTAAGTTTCTTGAGGACCAAGAAACTTAATTTTTTTAAAAAGAATGTGAGAGTTTAATTCCTTCTTTCAGATAATAGTTAATGTTGAAAAATTACAAATTTAAGCCGTGTATTTTTAATTATGCCCTTTAAATCTGAAGTAAATCAATGAAGATTTGTTAGAATTATGAGTAAATCCGTGTTGAAAAAAGTAGTTTTAAAAAAAAAATATTTTCTTGGTTGCACGTAATGAGCTGAAAAAGACCATTTAAATATTCTGAAATTCAAATAAATGCTTATTTTTCCTGCTCATAAACATTTGAGTGTATCTTTTAAAATTTTCAGTTACTTTAAAGCCAAAACAAATAATAATAAATAAATGCATCCGAAAATAATAAAGAGTTCTTACCTCTTAGATAGGATTAAAGATCTGAATTACTGCGACCGGGAAACGAAATACGAAGCAGAATAAGGTAAAAAGAAAGCATCGGAACTCAGAAATCATAGATACTTAAAAATACGAAATCATAGAAACGTCAAGATCCTATCAAACTACGAAATGCTTTTGAAATTATCTTCGTATTGCACTGAGTTATTGGTGAATATTGTCTTAAAAAACCCTTTCCACCTGGATGATTGTCTTTAAATGAATATTTCATACCAGTTTCCGTCATGACGTTAAAAACCGCAATAGGATAATAATTTAACTCATTATTGGCACAAAATCCAGTAAAGAAATGCTCTATTCAAGCTTTTATTATTATATTTAGTTATTTCTCGATCAGTAAGCATAGTTTATTAAGGTGTCTAACGTATGATGTAACTAACCACTACATTTACAAATATAAATTAATTATAATTATAATTCCTTTAAAGTAAATTTAGCAATTAAATTAGCATTTTGAAACTAAATTATTTTAGGAACTATTCATACAACATTAAACTAAATTTTAGGTGTCCTCCATATTGCAGAACTATAATTATCCATATAAAATCATATTTCACACATACTGTTCGTTCACTGGGAAATCCATTCCCAGTGAAGGAACATGCCTGTTCCTTCACTGGCTAGAAGTTGTTTTTTGTATTTTTAACATAATTTTAATGTATAATATGACTAAAGGTACAAGAAAATTAAAAAATTTTCTTTTATTTTCATTAACTTGGAAAAATCCCAGTAAAGGAACGCTTGTTCATTCTTTGGTTTTTCATCGTCTGGTAATCCAGTTACTAAACACCCCCTAATCTCAGTACTTGTTTATGTTATGATGCTTAAAATAAATAAAGCGTAACTTCAATAACCATATTTTGAATTCTCTTTTTCACAATGAGAAAAAAAAAGCAATAATATATGCAATTAATTGTACCTTAAACAGATAGCTACAAGCACTGTCCTTTTAATTTTGTCAATGAAACAAGCTGTTGAACAGATACTAACAAATTCTAAAATTTTTCTAGAGAAGATTCTATGACTAGGCAACCCAATGCATTGTTTGATGACTTCCTATTGTTAGGAAGTAAGCTACTGTTGCCAATCAATTTAAGTAAAAACGTTTAAAATCTTTTTAAAAAATATCTATAAAGTGTTCCTTTACTGGGGTGTGTTCCTTCACTGGTTGGTTTACCCTATATATATCGAAGAATTATAGAAGATTAGATATATAGAAGAATTCAAAACACCAAACCAAATAGTTTTATCTTACAATGCAAACCGTAAAAAAAAATTTTAAAAAATTAACGCAGGAATGATAAAACTTCACAAACGAATTAAAAATTCAAATTAACATAGGACTGTTAAACTCTTAAATGGGAATCATGAAATCTTAAATATCAATCTCGAGAAAAAACAGATAGGAACTAATAAGGCCCTCAACGCTTAAGTAAATAAGTAAAATAATCCTAAGACCTTAAATTAGAACATTAAAGTATAGTAACAAGTGAAGACATGTATTTATTTATATTATCTCTTAAAACAATCCTTATTTCAACGTTTTATTCTTCATTCATATTCAAGGTTATAATTTAAAAATGTCAATCATGAAATGATTAATTTTGATTTTTTAAGTGTCTTAAATGTAGGAAAAAATTTTTATCTAGTTTTTAAAGTAATAATGAAATATCCTTTTTGATCTCAATAATAAATTCTAGAAAATAAAAGAATATTTTTGCTCTACCTGTATTGAATTAATAAAAACCAAGCTGTCTACGTTCAGGTTTTATGCAGTGAGACAAACTATCAGGCATTCATCACATGTTAAAAAACATCTTTTTTTATTTCAGCTACGTTCGATTTTAAGTCTTTTTCTGGCTTCTTGACAATAAAAGGCATGACATAAATTTATATCAATACCATTTCTTCCATTTATTCATATCTTAAAGCAGAAAAGTTTTTTTTTCGAAGTTAATATTGATTGGTCAACGTTGAAAATAATTTTTTTAAGTCTGACTCGTTCATAAGGAATAAAAAAGTCTGCAAATAGCACAAACTACTCTAAAAGTGTTAAAACTAGAGGAAAAAGTATCGAATACATTTTTATATTTGATAGCAGTACTTCCGATGATATCTGACAGCTATGAGTTTTGCTATCTTCGATTCTGAAATTTCATTTTTATGAAGAAAAAAAATTTTTATAGATTGTGACAAATAATTCGTTTTATCGGATGTGAAGTTCCGTTTGGTAAAATGGAAAATGGACATTCCTGTTATTTCACTGGCATCTAGTTGTTAATAACATTCCTATGTTTTTATTCCCTAAGTTGGCATTTATGGTCATAGCATTCCTATGTTTATTATCCATTTCACGATTTACATTTAAATTTTTAGTTTTCCTGTTATTTCATGATTTGAATTTAAGGTTTTCGCTTTCCTATGATTATTCCTTTCATGATTTACGTTTAAGATTTTAGCGTTAATGGGTGTATTCCTTTCGTGATTTCCATTAAGGTTTTATCCATGATACTGCTCAATGATTCCATTTATGTTACGGCTCGCTTTTCAAGTTTTAGTATTTCTATACTTATTTATATTGCGGTTCGCATCTTTGAATTCCTGTCTCTAATAATTATCATATCAAGTCTCTGCATTTTCACATTAATTCTTTTTTACCGTTCTTTAGTATCTCAAAATAAAAACTCATGAATCACCTCATAATAATTAAAAATATACTGGCTTGTTTATAGGAATGTCGTACATTTTTAATACCGGATACCTAGAAAATGACCATCACTTTCGAAATATCTATTTAAGAAAAACAAAAGGAAATAGAAGTGTACGGCTTTCTGCACTCTCCTGATGAAACAATGATTTCTCATCGAGATAGTCCTCGCCAAATTCCAAAATCACAAAGTTGCAAAGTTTGTCCAATGAGGATGCCAGCAATGAAATATTTTAGAAATAACCACTATTTTCTGGAACAAACAAATTACAATCCGTAGAAGAAATTAAGTGATGACCGAGCAACTATCTTTAGGTTAGATTTGTCTAACTTGTGACAGAAAACATTGTTTTAAACGTTTTTCAGTGAGAACCGAAATCTGTTATCTTTGCAGCAGAATTTGAAATTTGGGGTGGGAAATTTTTTTCTAGTTTCTCTTTTAAAATGCAGTAAATCCCGCATTTCTCGCGCCTTTTGGGTTTTTTAATTTTTCAAGCTTTCGGTTATTTTTGGATGAATTAATAGAATGTTTTAAGTTGAATTAAGTGAAACTTCAAGCATATCTGGTCAATAGTGTGAAAAATCTCTCTTAAAAAGCATCGGAAAAAATTGTCTAGATAGCTGCACTAAATTTTCATCCGAATCGCTTAACACTAACTAACACTAATAGTTAATTTAAGAGTTTGTATATCATTGATGTAGCTTTTGTGGCAAAAAATTAGGACTTAATTGCCACATAAAAAATAAGTTCTCCCGCTGAAGCCAGTTGTTAAAAGAGGGGTCATAGAGGTTATTGCACCAGATATGGCTATGTGGTATAATTGGCTAGAGTATCATTGCGTATTGGAAGCTTTTACTTCCCAGGCAAGCTGTTACCCATTCTTCTGAAGCTAGTCGGGCTTCAAGTGCCACGAGTATAGATCTTCACTTCCTTCACAAAGACAAATCAGATCCTTTGACCACTGTGCTATCATGGTTACATAAAAAATTCCCAAGTAAAGATTAATTTACAAATTTACATGAAACTGCATTATTTCAGTATAACCTGGTACAAGTAGCAGTATTTTACATGTGAGTTTGAGCTTTAAGCAAGAAATATTATTGATTATTCTTACACGTTTGTAATTAATTTTAATTTTTAGATGAAGTGAATTATATTAAAAAATGCGCAAAATGCCAATAATGTATTACAATTTTGTAATATCTTGAACCGGTAAACTCAATAATAGCATCATTTCCAATATTTCTAGATGTTTTTAAAAAAATATTTTAGCAAAGTAACTTTATATTGTTCGAATCCAGTCCTAACAAATACGATTCAACATCTACATAATAAAACCTATAAATGTATAAAAAAAATCTTGCAACTGAAGTTAAATTATTCGAAAAATAGTGAAAATTAAAAATCTCTGCCAGTATCTGGGAGTAAAAGAAACACGATTTTGGGAAAATATCATTTAAGATTTGTGAAAGAATGTTTTATTCCAAAGTAGCCAAAAATAACCGAGAGCCAAAAATAAAAAAAAACGAAAAGAAAACGTTCGTTCACTTTCTAATTGCGATTAAAAATTTTGGAAACATTCTCACATGTGTATACAGACGAAATATGTAAAATTAATTGCATTCTTCTTTTTAAATTAAATTGGAAAATAGAATAGATTATCCAATTCAGAAGTGCACTCTTGAAAAAACTGGTTCTATGTTGAACCTTTAAATCGATACCCTGAACCATTTAAACTATATTGGGATAGAAATTTACTCCTAGTATCTTGAAATAAAGCGGAGATGAAATTTATTCAATTATTTGCAATTATATTTGAAATTTATTCAATTATTTGCACCATAGTTAACTTACCACATCAACTTAACACCATATTAAGGTAGCCGTAATTCGGAATTTGAACTGATTTATGGTTCAGCCACTTTCAAAGCGTCTAGCAATCAATGGAAAACTTTGTTTTTATCTATCAACTTAACACTAAATTAAGATTACAGTGAATTTGAACTAAATTATTGTTCAAAACTCTCCAAAGTATCTAACAATGTACGGTAAACGCCATTTTTATAGTTCAACTTAATATCATTTTAAAGTAGCCAAGATTTGAATTTGAACTGAATTATAGTTCAGCACACCCTCCAAACTGTTTAGCAATGCATGGAAGACATTGTTTTTATGGTTGTACTTTACATCAATTAAGATTTTAGCAAATATGATCAAATTTACTGCTCAGAACTCTCCAAAATATCTAACAATGTGTAAAAAACGCTGTCTTTAGGGCTCAACTTAACATCATATAAAGATAGCTGAGACTTAGAATATAAGCTCAATAATGGTTCAACACGCTCCAGAGTGCTTAATAATGTATGGAGAGCATTGTTTTTATAGTTCAACTTAACACCATATTAAGATTATAGCAAATTTGAACTAAATTATTGCTCAAAATACTAAGTATCTAACTATGTATGGAAATCGGTGTTTTTATATTTCAACTTAGCAACATATTATGACAGACATGGTGTGGAATATGAGCTCAATTTTGGTTCTACAAACCATCTAGAGTTTTTAACAATGTGCATGGAAAAACATTGTTTTATGGTTCAATTTAACACCATATTAAGATTACAGCAAATTTGAACGAAATTATTGTTTAAAACACTCCAAAATATCTAACAATGTTAGGAAAACGCTATACTCATGGTTCAATTTAACATTATTAATAGGTAGCCGAGATTTTGAATTTTAATTAAATTACTATTCAATACGCTCCAGTGTGTCTAAAAATGTATAGTAAATGTTGTTTACTGATTCAACTTAGCACCATATTGAATATGTAGCAAATTGGAACTAAATTATAAATAAAAATATCTCACAATATAAGGAAAACGCTATATTTATGGCTCAACTTAACATCATTTATAGGTAGCCGAGATTTAAAATTCAAATTAAATTATGATTTTATATACGCTCCAGTATGTCTAAAAATGTATAGTAAATGTTGTTTACTGATTCAAATTAGTATCATATTGAATTTATAGCTAATTTGAGCTAAATTATTGTTCAAAACATTCCAAAATATCTAATAAAATATAAAAAATGCTGAATTTATAGTTTAAATTGACACCCTATGTTAAATTCAAACTTTGGAATTCAAATTGAATTACGGTTTAATAACCTCCAGAATGTCTGGCATTGTATGAAATACGATGTTTTCTGATTCAACTTAGTACAATATTAAGTTCATGGCAAATTTGAACTAAATTATAATTCAGCACATTCCAAAATGTCAAACAATGTATGAAAAACTCTGTTTTTATGAATCAACTTATTACTATAAGTTGCATTAAATTTAAATTGAGTTATGTGTCACCATGCTGCAAACTGTCTAATCAGTTTATAAAAAACGCTGTAGTAAGAAAAAACTATTCAAAATTTGCTAAGATGTTACGCTATACCATTTATCTCATCGACATATTAAGGGGACAGTAAATTTAAGCAATATTTTGGTTTAGCACGCTTTAAAGCTTCTAATATTGCAAGGAAAATGTTGTTTTTAGGGAAAGTCTTCCAAAATTTACAAAGATTTAAAGTGATATCATTTATCTTTACCCATTAGCTCCTAAGAAAGTTGCCATATGTTTGCAAAAATTGATTTTAAATCTTTCTAAAATTCGTTTTACTGTATTTAACATCGAAAACTTCTAATGAAACAGAAACTGTCAAAGCTCATTCCTTCATAGCTATTTCTTTTTCTTTTCTGGATTTACTCCAAGCATTTAAAGACTACAAAAAGAATATTTACGCATGAACAACTATACATTTTCTAAATCTATTTCAAAGTTTTTTAAAAGTTTATTTCACTTCTTCCTTTCTGCCAGTGATTCTGTATGCTTTAACCAATTAGTGAGCCTTTTTCAAATTGCACTTGAAAGTCGAATGACATAGTGCTCAATTTCTAATGAGCAAAGCATCTCCATTACATTCCTTTTTGGTGTAAATGATTCAAAAATACTTTGATTCACCAGTGAAATTGCTTTTTTTTTTCAAAAATATTTTTGTCCCTTAATTGAAACCAAGATCGCTGCTGCCTTATTTATTTAAAAATATTTATTTTTTGGTATTTAAAGTTTTCAGAGGAACTTTCTTGCTCAAAAATCTTTTTTTTTTAAATTTAAATTTGTTAATGTACTATCAACCACAGTCATTTTGGCCAATAGACTAATTTAAGCCCTTTTTCCAGTTCAGTTTGAAGGCTGACTTTAGCGAATTGATTATTAATCATTATATCAAGTCATTCGTTGCATGTTTTAGCATGCAATGGATAGCATGATATATTTGAAATACATATATTACAAGCCTGAATCCCGTATTTAAATACTGCGTGTATTTTAAAGGTAATTTATGAAACATTACCTGATTAAAAGGTTAAAAATAAAATTATAAAATAAATATTTATATGAAGAAAAAACAATAAACATTGCAGTTAAATTTTGTATCACGTTTCTCGAATTCGGCAAAAGGCCAATTATGTTTTTGATAGCTCAGGCAAGTTAAATATAGAAAAAAACTGGTTTAAGCATAGAATTTGATATAAGGTACAAATAGGACCTTCTCTAAGCTTATAATATTCTTTCAAAAGTTATTAAATAATAAGCAATAATGTCAAATTTTGTATCGCGTTTCTTATTGTTGACACAGTGTCACGTTAAATTTGTTTAATTGATAGCTGAACTAAGAACAATAAGCATCAACTTGAATAAAAACTTCAGTGGCTTCAAAAAATATAAAGGTGGCAGTAAAAGTGGAAATGTTTCAAGCGCTCGAAAATAGGCGCCCATTTTTAAGACTTGTCAGACGATACCAGAGAGGCCTTGGAATCTTGTTACATATGAATTTTTATACTCTTGATGAATTCCGATTTGCCTCTCTCAGCCATAGGAAAGTTTCTGCGATTTTTTTTCCTAGTTTATTTAGCTTTTAGTTTCACTCTCTGCTGCCGCAGTTTTTCTATTTTTATTTTTCACCGTTTTTTTTCTGTTTTATGTTGGCAATTTATCGTTTGATGTTTCAAATAACTTTTATTTCCTTCGTTTTCGTCAGGCAAGTCTTAAAAATGACCACCAATTTTTGAGCTCATCGACTTTTTATTAAAATATTTATATTTTTTTGAACGTAAAGAATATTTTAATCAAGTATATCTTTTCGCTTCAGATTTTTGGGAATGTTTGTTTGACAAACATCTTTCTTAAACTACTTTGTTTGTACACCCAATACTTCACATTCACTTAAAAATATTCTAGATTTTACGTATCTTTAATATAGAAGATATAAAATAAATATTAGTATAAATTTTCCATTAAAATTTTATTATGTTTCTGGAAGTAAACACATTGTCGATAGTTAGCAGCTCGCGCATGTTTAAACAAGATGCAAATAATTTAAACGTCTCTGTTTGTAAGTACACCCGAGTTTGCTTTATTATCATAGGATTTATTCTAGGTTTAAAATATATTCTTCTTTCGGAAGTGATAAAATAAATACTAATTCAATAAAAACAATAAAAAAAAATTTACATTTTGTATCATGTTTCTTAAAATAGAAAAATTCAAATTATAATTTCTACTTGAAAAAAAATGTAGTAAAATTACCACCCTACAGAATGGAAAAAAACATTTCTGGTAAAAAAAAAAATAATAATAAAGAACATAATTTAAGTAATAAAACCAAAATTTACGGTATTTAAACGAGTAACGACAAAATTTACGGTAATTCATATAACGATTTCAGTTTATATGGTTACGGTTTACCAGAAATTCTGGTGGTGAAAATTATAGTTCTTATCACCAAATATAAAGCTGAGTAACTTAATTATATTACTAACTTAGTGAACTTAGTTAGTTACTAACTTAGTTAAAATACAAATCTAAAAAGTAAATTTAATCAAATAAATATTTTTATGCCATGTTTTAAGGTATCATGTTTAAATTGCCAGATTTTACCACATATCATAGAACAATATTTTATTTGTTAAAAATTAACAAATAACCAAATATATAGTATTTAAACCATTTATTTGGTAATTTTTCCGTTCATATGGTAGCGGACAGCCAGAAATTCACGTTTTGTAAATTATAGTTCTTATTACCACACATTTAGAAAAAAAATGTACGAAACTGAAAATTAAACTAAACCTAATAAATGATTTTATGACTTGCTATTAGGTATCACGCTAAAATTACCATATTTACTAAATTTTATTGCATATTAAAAAATTAGATTTCATTGTTGAATTTGTAAAAATCATTACCAATGTGCTTCATTAAAAATTACCATGATTTTTGTCTTCCTCTACAGCCCAAAACACAATCTGATTGTTTTGACTATAGTTTTTTTTCTTCTTTTTTTTTATCAGTGGCAACTAAGACGCCTTAAAAGCAAGAAACAACTAATTTACAATTTATATTAGACTTGAAGTTTTTTTTGTGCAGAAAGAAAATTAATAGTATTAAGTTAGTTACTGCTCTCTACAGCAATCAGTCATAGTCGATCGAACTATCTTTACAGCTCTTAAAGATTAAAATGTTCAATGTACGTTTATTCCGTTTTCGAGGAAATGAAAGATGGCCGAACCGTGAGCGCGTTATTGACTGCTTTATCTGGAATCCGTGATTGATGATACGGTATCATTCAAGGTTTTCATTTATTGATTGAAGTGAAGTCCAGATACCAATAAGGGTAATAGTATTGGTTACCAATAACGAATGAGACTCCTTAAATGTATGAATAGTTAGCAATATTTAGATGTGTGTAGGTATCATTTATTATGTTGTCTCTATGACAAAGGTGTTTCTGTATTATTGTAATAAATACATTTGATCATATTAGACACAAATCAGTGAAATATTTATTCGATTTCTATGTAAATAGTCCTGCTCTATTGAAATGCGAATGAAAACGAGTGATTTTATATTATTCAAGCTAAGTGGAGTAAAGGAATGAAAACCGAACCAATTGTTTCTAATAAACAGCATTAAAATTCAAAATTTCAACTGGTATTTTGACTAGATTACGCAGTTGAAAAGTTCAGAACGTGTTTAAGATTAGTGGAAGAATTATGTATAGTGTTTGGGTTATGCAGCCCTCCTCCCTTATCAATACTGTGATTTGTAGGAGAATTTTCAAGCATGCGCGGTCATCATCTTTCAAATATGATGTAACTTCATTATGGTGTTACGTTTAACCACACAACCATATTATAGTACTTTTTTAACTTGATTACCAAAACTTTTGGAACCTTTTTTTTAACGTAAGCATGTTTTAATTTAGTGACTCATAGAGAATACGGCAAATTTTCACTTTTAGTACCTATATCCTGATTTAAAATTTCAGAACCTTATTTTCCAGATTGCCAATACATCCAATATTTTGAGGACAAGAAAGATTAAATCTGTTGTAAAAAAATGAATGGTTACTCAGAAAAATGTGGTTACAACCTGATTTTACAAGTTAAAATATCGTACACGCTCACTTAGTAGCATAATAGAGACCTAAACCTTGAAACATTATTATTGCATATTCTTAAGGAAAAAAAGAGCCTCCTTGAGCATATTGAATCATTTAGATATAGTTATGAACACGTAATTGTTCATCTAAAGCAACTTATTAAGTCAATTTCAGCTTTTTTTTAAAGCAACAGTCTAAGTAAAATAAATTTTGTCTTCAACTTTTGAATCTTAAGCTATAAAAATAAATTGTTCTTTTTTAATTTTTTTATAAATTTTTAACTGAAACTGTTGACTTTATCAGACAATTGATTCTACTCCTTTTATTAAAATACTCTCATTAAATATTGTTGTTCTTGATAGAACAAAACTGTATATGATGAATCATCTTCCAACTCCACCAAAGCTAAATAAATGCCTCATAATGAGTCTAAATAAAATTGATTTTAAAATTTTTAAATGAAATCACAAAGAGACGATGAAATTAAAGATTGTAATTACTTTACCTAACATGAATTTGAAACTTTTTATTCGTTGATTCAATTAATTTAAAGCCTTACATTGTAAGTATTAAAATGAACATATAGAATAAAAAAAAGAGATTAAGTAATATATACTACATTTTTATTTTATAACCGGCGTTGAGCAGCCAACCGAAATCTGAGTTTACGACGATCAATATTCAACTCAGTAGCCTTGTAAATTTTGAAACCAATCCAGAAGACAAGGATTAAGTATTGGGAAAAATTTGCCTTGGTAGAGGACTCTTTGATGGAATTAACCCACACTTGTGTGTTACATGGAATTAAAAACCACGAAGACCTCAAACGGTTATCCTCTTAGGCAATTCTTAGGAGTGGGAACTCTAACCCGTGATACGTCTACTACTGAGGACATTTTAAGTCTGCCCTGTGGTCGGTGCGAGCAGGGTGTAGAACTCATATCGACTACCTACGCTGAGATTTGAACCCAGGTCACCTCATTTGGAGCCGAGTGCTCTATTCGCTGGGTCACCACGGCTCCAAACTAACTTTTAAACATTTTCTAGCCATATTTATTGCAGTTTAATTAAAACCAAATTGTTTTGAACTTAATTGAAGGAATCAGAAGATGCTTGAAATAAAAAAAGAAGATACTATGAGGGAAGTATTAAGGCTGTACTAGAGCACAAAATATCATTAAAGCATGCTTATGGAGCAGAATATAAGACATGCATATTGAATAAACTAAGCATCATTAGTTATATCGGGTGAACAAGACCCTAAGTGACACTGATAAAAGTATTAAACTGTATTATTCCTGAACGCATAATTTCGTTTACACCAAATATTTTCACCAGAACAAGAAGCTTTGATATATTTTGAAATATTGAAAATTTCCTTACAGAATGAGGTATACATTTATCAGGCATTTGGGATAGAATTATAGAGCCAAAATTGGATGCATTTTTACAAACAATTGGTATGATACCAAACAAATCTGGAGTTCAATGAACTAAGATAAAGGTTTTCTGAAACGACGCAGTATTTTATTGAACCTAGTGACCAGTTTTAAGTTAAGTAATTCTAATCCTTGGCTCAAGTTTAAAGTTCAGGTTTTACCGACATTAAATTTAATAAGTGCTGAAATTAGCCTCTGAATTAAAATTCAAAAAGATCTAAAATGATGTTACAATATTTTTGTGCTACATATAATACTTCAGTTAGTTTTTCTAATCTGTTTCAAATGAAATGAAAGCATGATGCATAGAAATAAACAAAAAATAAAATGGAAATGATTCAATACCAATATTCCACTTAATAAAAGTGGAAATTAACATCTAAATTGAAACGAAAATAGAACCCAAACGACCTTAAATTCTTATAGTTCGTCCGACTGAATTTTTTTTATATCATTATCAGAAATATATTTATTTCTACAAAATGAGAAAGAACAGAAAGTTGGGTCTTCAGGGGATTTTTGAAAATAAAATCTAAGTATAAGCAATGATAGTCAACAACAACATGGGAGCTTTTACTTTAAGCAGCTCTTCCCTGATATCTCCCCAGAGAGCTTTAGGAAGGATAGGAAGCTCACTACTAAGTTCTATAAAGGAACTATCACTCATTGTTTATTTCTTAATGTTCGTAAATGTTCTGCGAATATATAAAGAGTGTTGTTCTTATATTATTTTTCAATGCAATAAAAGTTTTTCTTCCCTGTTGTTTTTACATTCAAATAAAAATAAAGAATAAAATGAAATTAAGAAATGATTAAATATTTTTCTAATTAATGGACATTTAGTGCGACATGTTTAAATTTGAAAAATCTGTAAAATCTTTAAATGAAATGTATTTACTAGCACAAACTTTAAATGAAATGTATTTACTAGCACAAAATTTTAAACTGTATTTAGTAGCAACATCAGGAACGTGATCACATAATCAGCAAGAGAACCCATATTCCATTTTCTGCAAATCATATTTGTTTGTTTTAATCATAAATACATACTGCAGCTTTTCTGAAATGAAATAATAACGGCAATAACTACTATTTTTATAAAAAAAAATAGATTTTTTATTATAAATCTACTAAGTTCAGATCATGTTTATCATTACTTAATTACCAAAAATGTGTCCATTTTTTATAAAATTTGAAAATATTAAATTCATATACACTATCTATCAATAAGTATTTGGACACCTATGCAAATTACTATATCTGCGGTCCTGAGATACATCACGCCCTCCGCCGGTATATATCGTGTAGGAAACAACATCGGCATTAGTCCCATGCAAGATGCCATTTCACTATTTTGGATGACAATGTGCTTCTTACGCTGTGGCAGTTTTACGGGGTGTACCCCTGTTACTTCCAGGACGTCAATGCCAGATTTCATATTGCAAGGGTCACCAAGACTTAGCATGGTGCCAATAGGGTTAATCGAATGGACTGGCCTGCCCAAAGTCTAGTCCTGAACCCTATCGAGAACCTCTGGGACGAGTTGGATTGCCGAATTAAGGGGTGTACTACCCTTCCAAAATCGGTGAAGGAACTTGCATGCCGAGCAGAGTGAAAGAAAATACCACTTGCCGTCACACAAGGACTTGTGCAAAGTATACATATATATATATATATATATATATATATATATATATATATATATATATATATATATATATATATATATATATATATATATATATATATATATATATATATATATATATATATATATATATATATATATATATATATATATATATATATATATATATATATATATATAAATAAATAAATACAAGAAAACACTAAGAAAGTTAAGAAAAACAATAAGTAACATTTATTGCGCTTAAGCTGCAAGTAAACAGCACTCATTAGATAAGTTCAAAATGAAGAATAAAACAAAGAAAAATTATAGACATATGAAAAAAAGGGGGTGGGAAATAATAAGTAAAAAAAAAAAAAAAAAAAAAAAAAAAAAAAAAAAAAAAAACAACAAACAATGTGGATACAATATCAGAAAGCACTCTGTTTTGCGGATATAATCGTGTGGGCTGAAGAAAAGATTATATCTTTTTTTTCCCGGCTTTTTTTCCGGTTTTTTAATTAACATTTCACTTTTTTTTTTTTTTTTTTTTTAAATAAAATATTGTTTGTTTTTTTTTTTTTTTTTTTTTTTTTTTTTACTTTTTATTTCCCGCCCCCTTTTTTTCATATGTCTATAATTTTTCTTTGTTTTATTCTTCATTTTGAACTTATATATATATATATATATATATATATATATATATATATATATATATATATATATATATATGTGTGTGTATATATAAAATCTCATCCATCTAACTGCTTTATAAAAAAAACATTATTATTGTTTTTACGAGGGAAAGAGGAATATATCATTTCTACAAAAACAAAATTTTGAAGTGTGTTTTGAAGCTGTTTGTGCTTTTATATATTTTTGAATGTATAATATTAGTTTTTTTTTTCTTTTTATCTTAATTTTCCATGACAGATATTACAATGAGCATTACAAAATGAGTGAAACTTACCAATAAATAATCATTTTATAAATAATTAAACTTTTTTAGCATTGTATGGTTGATCGACTGATATTTTTGCTTGATTTTGTTTCTAATTTATCGTAGAGGATTTTCAGATTGATATTTAAGCAACGCTTAAATTTCATCTTTGTTGTTGACAGGGGAATAAAACTTGAAATGTGTGTAAAAATAAATAGGCCTCGAGAATAGTCTTTATTTTTTTCTAAATGTTTTGTAGTTTCCAACAATCCGGACACTGTTTTAAAATGTTTCAAAAGAAATTATTAATGACCAAAGAAATTATTAAAGACCAAAGAAATTATTGATGACCAATAACACGCACCACCAAACCATAACTAAGCACCTAATCTCATTTTTCAGGGTTCTACAACTAAGCAGACTCGACAGGTATTGTTCTTAACTGGCACTATTCTTTCCAACCTTCCACACCACAGCCAATTAGCGGAGTATTTGTCAATTAGAGGACCTTGCTGCATATAATAGCTGTACTGTAAAAAAAAATTCCGTACCAAATTACAGGAAAAAGTACCGGCACTCAGGAAACTTGTAATTTTTACCATAGAATTCATTTTAACGAACTATATTACGAAACAGAAAATTTTATTTACAGTAATAATTATCGTAAAATCACTGAATCACTGTAAATAAATGAACATTACAGTATAATATTGTACGATAAATTGAATTTTATGGATGATGCACCCAAAAAGAAGGTACTTCATACAAAAATTTGATCCGGGATTTTTAACAGTGTGCTTATTTAATTGGTGCAACCAATTGAAAAAACAACGTAAATGTTTCACGGTAAATTTCGAGAAATGCGACTGGACAATTTTTTTCTTCACCTCTATGATACTATCAATACTAATATAAGAGCCGTGGTGGTTCAGAAATAGAGCGTTCTCCTTCCAATTGATAACCCGGGTTCGAATTCCACATCGTCCGCTGTACTGACGTAAAAATATCTTCAGTTGTAGACGGAGGATGGGTTAGAGTCCCCTTGTCTAAGTGGCTAACTGTAGGAGATTTTCTTGGTTTTCAACTCCACATAACGCAAATGTGCATTAGTTCCATCAAAAAGTTCGCCAGGAGTTCCCTTGTCTTCTGGATTGGGATCAAAATTACAAGGCTTCGTAGTTGAATATTAGTAGTCGTGAACCCAAAAGGTATATAAAGTAAAATAGTAATATAAAATTGAATAAAATTTTTAAAAAAATGATTTTTGAAAAAAACATATTCTGCATTTTGTAGCTTGTACAAAAATGCAACTTTTATAAAAATTATATTTATTTTATAAATTTTTTGTTGCTTACTTTTATTTTTCTATTGTACCGCAGCTTACTGACTTGCGCTGTAAACGCGCAAAGGGTTCAGCAAAAAAATTTTAATCACTTTTAAAAAATTTCCAAACCATGAATTTAGAAGCTTAGTTAGAGGGTTCTATTTTAAGCATTAAAATTGCATTTCTGTGTGTAAATTATTCATCACTCGATCAAAAATTAGCTAGCTAATTATATTTTTTTCATGCGCCGCACATGGATTGCTTAAAAAATTATTAATTAGTATTTGCTATAAAATATATTTTATTGGAAAGATAAAAAATTAATACCCACTTTTACACCAGTCGATAATTGAAAAAAACTTCTGTGAAACAATTTATTTAGTACTTTATTCTAGAAACAAAATACATTTTCTTCTTATAGATAATATTAAAATTTAATCCTTATGGAATTGTTTCATAAGCTGAAAAAGAAAGATATGAATTTGGAACATAACATAATGAATTTAGTTAAAATAACTATAAAAACAGAATTTAATAATTTTTTGTTTATAAAAGAGTATATTGCTTGTACTTTAAATATGTTTTTTTTTAATTTCCTGTTCTTTTGATAACGAAATTTCACTTTAAGAAAGTCATACTTAATGTGAGGAATAAAATTTATTCGAGCAGATGCGGCTCTTTATTTCTGCTAGCAGTAAACAATTCATAAATACTATCCTGAAAACAATATCTAATTGAAACGTTTTTATGCAGGTAAAAAAATTTAATATCCTAATGCTAAAAAACCAAATATATGTGTTGATATTAAATGCAAAATAGCTTTTTCGACGATATAATAAATGTTTCAAAATACAATTTTTCCTTCGGCATTATTTTTTTGATAAACAGTAAAAAAAAGGCAAATTGTTTGGAAAACGTAATTACTACTTTTGTGTTTTATTATAGCATACAATAACATTTTCTGCGTCTTTTTTCAATATATATTTAGTAAAATTTTGTGAAAATAGTTTAAACGCAGTTTAAGCTTTTAGTTTTATTAATTTAAGTTGACATTAACGGATTTTCGAAACTAGTCTATAAAACAAAATAAACTTAATAAAAAAATATGAAAAAAATAAGGTTCAATAAAAATACGCTTTACATTAAGAAAAATTTCTTATTTTATATTTTTCTAACCAGTATTTAATATAATGTTACATCGAACAGTGTTTTTTTTTTTCAAAATGATGCTAAGTACTGTTTGGATTTTACGAGAATATATGAAAAAGAAAGTTTCGCTTTTTTATCTCATCTCGGAGAAAGACAGTTACATTATTTCATCTAAGATTAGAAATGATTACCTCCTTAATAATTATCTGCTTGTAGTCTTAATATCATTTTAAATTTCTAGTACACTAAACACTTTTTAAATCGAAAATTTTGCGTGACCTCACGAATAGAGAGTCAATTTATTATAAATGTGATTTACTTTGTGATCATACAGAGTGTTTTATCATACATTGTGATCATACAGAGTGACCACCTTTTAGATATATTTTTTTAAAGCCGTGAGTCAGATTAGCATGAGGTTTACACTGAGAAAAAAAGCTACTAAAACTATCAGAATATGGTAAAATTCACCGTGATTCTGACTGTATGGAAGCACCAAAAAACTAAGTAATTTTTTTCCGATATACTTTGGCAATTTGATAAAATGAACAATGAAATATAATTTTATAATATGTTATAAACTTTGGTAAAAAATTTTTAATTTGAGAATTCTATCACTGCACCTTAGAGAATGGTATGGAAACCATTTATTTAGTCAAAATTGCTTTTCAGCTTTAAATTGTTACTTAATGTGCACTGTTAGAATTTTCATTTTAAAATTATGGTAAAATAACTGACAGCTGTCTGTCCATCCGATTAACCGTAAAAATTACGGTAAAGACCATTTTTTTTCCTTTATGGTTTGAAAACATTTACAAACATTTACACCATGAATACAAAACTAAACAGTTTTTTTATCCATTTACAACTAACATTTTTCAAGAAAGTAAAAAATTATTAATTATTTAACTAGACATAGGAGCTCGGCATTCCGTAAAGTAATAGGCATTGGAGAGAGACAGACACTGGAAATTCTTCATGTGTTGAAGGGAATGGAGGAAATATTGTGGTGTCAACACTAGGACTCGAACTCCAGTTCTGCCGGTCATGAGATTGACAGATAAGCTCGCTCGGCTATATGTACACAAATGCAAAGAACTAAGTAGCTTCATTAGGTGGGTCCAGTTGGTGTGATAAAATTCTGGTTGTTTAACCGCATTAGGTGAAAGCAGTTTTTCTCAAACTTAACAGTTTTATTACCATTTTATTTATGGTTATTTGACTGCTTTGATTAAATATGATAAAGTAATCATTCACTAAATTGTAATTTAACCATTTTTTCCGAGAAATTTCTAGCAGCATGTGGTAATAAGAACTATAGTTTTAAAAATCAGCATTTCCGGTAAACTGTTTCCATATTAACAGAAAAACTGCTAAATGAAAGGTATGATATGATATGATTTTTTATGTATGATATGTTTTGCTGTATTTCATAACGACCCAATTATGAGTTTACGACTGTATGTTCAACTCCCTAGTACGGTAATTTTGAACACAATCCGGAAGACAAAGAAACTCCTGGATCAAGCATTGGTACAAACTAACTTTCATGGAGGAATTTTAGATTGAACAAACCATCAACTGCGTTACATGGAGCTGGAAACCACGGATACCTTCCACGATTAGCCCGGAGGCAAGAAGATTTTATCTCATGATTAATCTGCCATTGAGGAAGCGTCAACACAATGGTCGGTACTAACCTGGAGCAGAATTCGTACCAACCAGTCAGCGCTAAGATGGATTCAAATCTGGGTCACTTCACTGAGAAGCGAACGCTTCATCCTCTGAGCCACCACGACTGTTATGTTACCTTTTTTTATCTATTGGTATTATTCAATCCAAAAGGTATCTTTTTTTACATTTAGAATGAATTTAAAATGTCTAGAGACTGGAACCAAAACTAATTTTTATTGCATGCAAAATTAAAATAAAATTTAACATGAATGTCAAAAAATAGCATATAATTTTTTTAATTAAAACATTTGTTTTTAATTTTAAATAAAAAGAAATCTCTATTTTTTCTTAGTTTTCGTATTGCATATAAAGAAGTACATGCAGTTAATGATAGAAAATTTGTAAAATATTTATTCAACATTCGAGAAAAAGTTTGTCCTTTTATTGTCATTGTTTTACTCCACCTGCATTACAGTCATAAAGAAGAGAACAAGTAATGTCTCTTGTTTGATTTTGCTGCTTACTTTGTTTATTTACTTTTTTTATAGTTTTTAGCATTAACTCACATGAGGATTGTAGGTTTGCCAGTAAAAGAAGTAAGGCAAAGATTCCAAAGAGAAAAAAATCATTATTGCGATACCTTATTTTTCGTTTTAATACTGATGCATACTGTGAAATTTTTATTTCTTTTGAATAATTTGAGCTTCCTCAGAGTCAAAAAATAAATAAAAAATTTAAATGCAAACTTTAAAAGATTACATTTGTTTTCTAAAAACAAATGAATTGAATCATCAGAATACCTAGACATAAATGCAAATGCGTATTAATATAAATATTTTCAAAACTTGTGGAATATTTTATTTCAAAGTTAAAAAGTTAAGAAAATAAAAGAATCCAAAGCATCAATAATTTCAATCCCGTGTTTTAAAATTAAAGGAAAACACATAAAATAAACGAAGAAACTTTTACAAAGAAAATAAAAAAAAAATTCTCATAGAAATATTCTTCCTTTAAGTATTTTCTATATATATATATATATATATATATATATATATATATATATATATATATATATATATATATATATATATATATATATATATATATAGAGAGAGAGAGAGAGAGAGAGAGAGAGAGAGAGAGAGAGAGAGTTGTTGTTGTTGTTGTTAATTTGCGTCGCACTAGAGCTGCACAATGGGCTATTGGCGAAGGTCTGGGAAACATCCCGGAGGATGATCCGAAGACATGCCATCACAATTTAGAGAGAGAGAGAGAGTATATGAAATAGCAGGGCATCAACACCGATGTTTTTTAGTTAATTACAAGTCAAAATAGCATGATTAACGAGTCCAGTTTCGGCATAATCTTTTATTTTACTAAACGATGGTGAAATAGTAGTTTCATCCCTCTCCAACCGGAGAGGGAGAGAGAAAGTTTCAGTCAGATCTGACGGAGCTTAGTTTGTAATCATGAAATATCAAAAAGCAGGCAAAAATCATTGCTCCGCTGTTTTATACGATAATTGAACTGTGTGAAGAGGCCAGACATATTGCCTTCCTTGTGTATTCTTACGCCTCATCAAATTATTTATTACTCATAGAAAATCGATTAATCCTTCCTTATATGGAAGTGAAAGATCTTAAAATAACTTCTCTTTTGAAATATAAATCTAATTATTATTTATTGGTATGTTTTCAACCTTAAAGTCCCAAAACAGAATTTCTACACTTATCCTTTACCAAAGATATTTTATGAAAACGAAAGAGTTTTAATGCTTTTATTAATGAAAAAGTATTTATAATTTTTGTATTACATCCCCCCCCAAAAAAAAAAATTTTGGTAAGCCAAAATAAAAAATTTAGAATACTATGAATTTATAAAATTTACGTTGGTATGACTGTCTTTCCTACTATAAATAGCATTTTTCCTATATGTGAAAAAAATTATTTACAGCAACAGCAATAAAAACATAATAATACACTGTATCTGTTTAGTGAACTAAACAGAAAGAAAAAATGAAACATTTTATATAACTATTCCAAAAATTTTCACACAAAAATATACAAAATTTTTATGCAAAACGACCTGGACAACAAGTGTCATTTAATCAGAATTTAAGACTCTGTATGGTTAATAGGGTTATTTACTAGATGAAATTCTGTATTCCCCGTTGAAATGGAGGAAAACAGAATTTCATGAAGCACATTGAAATTGAGAGATCCAGATTGGACAAAAATAGTTTTTAAAAAAAAAAAAATTTGTTTCTTCACTGTGTTGAGAAAAAAAAAGTTCAAGTTTCCTCGCCAAACATCTCCACACGCGATTCGAATCTCTCAAAAATATAGGGATTACTTCTTCCCTTGAAGAAAGTTAAAAAAAATTTGTTTGGACATTATTCATGATTTAATTTTAACATTTGTGAACTGTGATATTTCCTAAGCTTTGATACATGTACTATTTCAAAATTTTGTTTAATTACATTTCTTTTTATTTAATTCATAATCAATCAGTTTCTTGGTCATTCTTTCTTTTTCCTATTTTTTCTTTTCTTTTTGTTACCCTTCACCTTTTTTTTTCGATGTTTACTTTTACTGAAACATCTTTAACTTTTATTTTTTCGATGCTTACTTTTACTGAAACATCCTCAACTTTTTTTTTCGATGTTTACTTTTACTGAAACATCAAACTTTTTTTTCCACAATTTTTAACCTTAGCATTTTAAGAAGTTTGCTGTCTAATGTGCAAAGATATGTTGTCATTGTTTGAATTAGCAGAGGTGATCAATCTCTTACCAAATTAAGTAACAACTGGTCCGACGCAATCAATAAACAAACAAAAATCTTTGCAAGTTTACAACCCTACTATAGCATATGGTAAATCAGTATCATGTATAAAAACTTAACTGAGTTAAAAATTTCGCCTATCGTAATAAGGGAAACTCACAAATTTTGCTAACTGTTAACTGACCTTTTGTTTGGGTAACATAAAAGTTTTCGCATTTTTTAATAGGAATATTTAGTTTTGACCAAGTCCGAAAAAGCAAAATTTTTAGAAATTTCCTTTAAGTTTTGAATGCATTCAGTAACTAATACATTTCAATTTGTGTTTTATCATTTTCCAAACTATTTGTATTAGTTATATCATTTCTTGATTAAATTTCTAATTTCTGCTATACCGCAATTGCATTAATTTTTAGAATATTTTAATGGCATTTTTATCTTCACCCAAAACACCACAGTAAAACAAAAATATAAATTCAACTAATCAATAAATCATAGAAACTGTAACATATAAAACAATATATATGAAAATAATTTCTCGAACACTTTTTATGCCAATCAAAACTAATTCACTAAAAATAAACATTTCTCAAGAAAAAAAATTTTCTTTCAACGTTAAATACGATCAATATATAAAAAATAATTGTTTTAATTGAAACATCAAGTATAAGAAAAATTATTTTAAAATCATAATCTATGATTTCTGTTTATTTACATGAGTGTTTTTTCTTATTAATCAATAAAAATCAAAAAAGCAAATGTTTTCAAAAAAAAATACTCAAAGGATACGTAGCTGGATAAAGTTCTAATTAATCCAAAATATATCTTGACAGCCACAACATCAAATGAAAATTGATAGGAAAAAAAAATATTATTATTATTATTTTTTTCTTCGTGAAAATGATTCATAAATTAACACCGAGAGTGAAGGAGAAATTTAAGCTTATTTTTCTTTGAGTTCTGAGTAGAAGGGAGGGAATGTCGAACATCTAAGTAGACCATCGTAAACCATTCAGGGGTGTGAAAACACTTCATCGACGATTAATCCAGAGCAGCACTGGCATAACTAAACTTTCCGTAAGTCACTTATTAAGTAAAGGGATGGTATTTCTTCAGAACGAAATTAGGCGATTTTTTCCCAGTCACTCGGATGGGAACCTTCGGCTATTCTCTTTTTCACCCCCGTTGGGTGATGGGATGAGAAATTGCCATACCCGGCCTCTAAAGAACTGCGTAGCACTGCCAGGCCTAAGATTCAAATTTATAAACGCTAGTTTTCTTCAGGTTTCCTCCACAAAGCAAAAATCCTGAGAGGCTTGAAATAACGGTGGATCTACACCGATATTTTTTAGTTAATTAGAAGTCAAAACAGCATGATTAACGAGTCCAGTTTCGGCATAATCTTTTATTTTACTAAACGATGGTGAAATAGTAGTTTCATCCCTCTCCAGCCGGAAAGGGTGAGTTTCAGTCAGATCTGACGGAGTTTAGTTTGTAAGCATGAAATACCAAAAAGCACGCAAAAATCATTGCTCCTCTGTTTTATACGATAATTAAACTGTGTGAAGAGGCCAGTCATATTGCCTTTCTTGTGTATTCTTACGCCTCATAAAATTATTTATTACTCATAGAAAATCGTTTAATCCTTCCTTATATGGAAGTGAGAGATCTTAAAATAACTTTTCTTTTGAAATATAAATCTAATTATTATTCATTGGTATGTTTTCAACCTTGAAGTCCCGAAATAGAATTTCTACACTTATCCTTAACCAAAGATATTTTATGAAAACGAAAGAGTTTTAATGCTTTTATTAATACAAAAGTACGTATAATTTTTGTATTTCATATATATATATATATATATATATATATATATATATATATATATATATATATATATATATATATATATATATATATATATATATATATATATGTGTGTGTGTGTATGTATGTATGTATGTATGTATGTATGTATGTATGTATGTATGTATGTATGTATGTATGTATACTCCTTACACCAACTTTGGGTTAAGTTTGGAATCCGTCAGATGGCAACGTTAGATTGTTTACAATCAAACACGAGAACGAGTACTTATTGTCATCTCACATGCTTTGAAATACCCACAGAAACACAAGTTCAGTGTTATTTAATTTTTATTTTGTAATAAAAATAATTATGTATTCATAAAAGATAATTTGCCTATTTCTATCAATTTTATAATATTCCCTTTTGATCCGCTTCTTTCATAGTGTGCCTAATTGAAACACTCTTTTTATTTCACGAAATATAGAAGGTATGTTTTACGAATTATTTTTTCAGTAACTTATATCGAAAAACATTCTGATTCTTACGTATAACTTATTGCAATCTCACGTATTTTACGTACGCAGTTACGCATATCTTATTGTGGTTGCGTTTATTATGGTTTAAAAAAATGCGGTGTAACTAAAAATCAAAAATGTTGGCAATCACTTTACACAAAAAGAAATGCAAAGGAATTAATATTTCAAAATTACAAGCAACAAGCACAATTTTCGATTCACTTATTTTCTGACAGAGTATTAAATTCAAATACAGGATGCAATTTTATACAGTAACTGCAGATGTTTAAATTTAATTTATGACATGGTCAATTGTGTTTGCTTGAATTAGTTGTAAAATAGTTGTCACCATACATGGCAGTACTTTTACTTTCGTTACTTGTACCGCCGGTACAAGTAAAAAGTACGTACTTTTACTTGTACTTCGTTACTTTTTAAATTTAGTACTTTTACTTGTACTTTCGTTACTTTTTTAGGGAAAAAGTAAAAGTATTTGTAACGGAAATATCGAATGAAATCGTTACTTTTTTCTAAAACTCGGTAAGCTTTCTTAAAAAAAAAAAAAAAAAAAAAAAAAAAAAAAAAAAAAATTAAAAAAAAGCTGTGAATGCAATATATATGCATTCACAGCTAACTTCGTGTTTAAATACCTTCTGTTTCAACTTATACTGCACATTCAATTATTTTTTACCAGCTCAAAGATCACTAGCTATCTGAAACCCCGTGTTTGCTTTGTTTATGTTTTTAAAACGCATTTCTAAAGAGTAAAACAATTTTAAATCAATGGTAATTTAAATAAATAAAAATAATGAACTAAAAATTAAAATCAATAGAAGAAATTTCTTTTTCGTGCAAATCCATAAGAAGTTTGATATTAAAATTATATTATAAAATTATATTATAATATTCTTTCGAATTTAAAAATAAATTAATATCCATAACTTTCAAAACTAAAAATAATTAAATAAATAAAACAATTTTGCAAAAACATTAAAGGACATAAGAATATTATTCAATAAAATTTCAGGTAACTCTGAATTTTTTATTTCCTAGAAATGTACTCTTAAATCGTTACTTTTTTTGTTTAGTACTTGTACTTTTACTTGTACTTTTTACTCGTTACTTTTTAAATAAGAACTTTTTACTCGTTACTTTTTTTAAAAATACTTGTACTTTTACTCGTTACTTTTCAAAAGTAACGTTGCCATATATGGTTGTCACTATGTTGGGAGTTACAGCTCACTAAGAAAAACTATTCATCTATCTGAACACCAAAAATACTAGTAAGTACTTCACAATAAAGGGATGTTTCCCCAAGTGTTCCTATACACCAAATCCAAGAGTAGTCATTGGTGTAATGTTCTTTCACACTACTTATTATAAAGTAACAGCCGCCATGTTTGTTATTCAATAACACTAAAATTGATAGTAATAATAAGATATGTTACTCATAAGAATCAAGAGAGTTATTTTTACGATACAATAAAAAACAAGATGCTTAAATTTAAGATGTGTGTACATATACGCAATATTTCCAAAGTTTGTTAATCAAACATACACACAGCACATGCGGAATATTAATATGAATTTGAAAAAAAATGAAGTGAATGGAAGTCAAATATTATAAAATTATTTTTTACAATTGTCAGATTTATATAAATTTTATGCAAGTATAAATATTCTTTATATAACTAAACATATGCATGCATTTTATAACAATTTATTTGTGTAGTTCAAATCAATCCAACAGATTGAAATTACTCGGCAAATAATCGAGCTGAACAAAAATTCTTTTTCAACTTGTAAATAGGATTAAAACTTTTTTGTATAATCAGCTTGTCAATTCAATCCCACAAGAAGATATGCATCATCTTCATGTATAAATGCCGCCATTTTGTCAGTCATATTAACAGTATCTCAAAATTGCACATTTTACCAGCATTAAACTTATACTAATGATCCAAAGGTATTTATTTTAAGGGGTCACAGTACCTTTACAACAATTTTTTAAGATAAAGGTATAATCATTCATTTTGAAGATGCCTTACATGCTCATTTAAGTTATAATCAATAATTTGTCTTCAAAAAGTAATTAAACTGTTTAATTTTTTTAAAATTTTAAAAAAAGTTGAAAAAATTCTAAATTTTTAAATCCCTAAGGCTTTTTTATTTTAACATATTTTGAAAAAAAGTTTTTTTCATAGTGCTTGCAATATTTATCTTAATAATTTTGTGCATTCATTTGTTGATATATCAATTAGAATATTTTTTATAGATTATTTTGTAAAAAAGTAGAAAAAAAAGGGTAAAAATTCCTGTTAGGTATATATAACATGCTGTAAAAATTGTAATACCTCATAAAATGCTTATTCCATGCACAGTTTAAATAAGTGTATTATACTCAATATAAAAAAGTTTACTTCAAAGCTTTATCTTAAATAGAAAAAATTCCTTAGGGATTTAATTAAGATTAAGACACAAAATAATCATCTATGCGAAAAAGCACTTTAAAGTCAGACTGCTGAGCAAGTTTCTGTATTAGAACAATTTAAAATCATTCATAACTTTTTTAAAAAAGTAGATAGAGAGATGAATTTTTTTCTGTACATTTGAAATACTTTGAAGTTTTATTATAAGCAATAAAAAAAATTTTGGTATTTTTGTCATTTTTTGGGTACTGTGACCCCTTAAGTTTAGAACAAACCCTACCACTATTTTGCACAAGAAATTAGTTAAATTGTTTAAATACATAATGAATATTTGCCAAATGTACAGAGCTCCGAAAAACACAGCCCATTTCCAAAAAAAAAGAGCTGCAGATTGGTGCTTGAAGTTTTATCAATTATGAAAGCTAAGATTTAACTATGCAAAGAATTACTCAAATGCAAAGAATTAAATATCTTCATTAGGTGGTTCTAGTTGGTGAGATAAGATTCTAGTTGTTTAACCGCATTAGGAGAAAGCAGTTAATAAACAGTTTTTCTCAAACTTAACAGCATTTTATTTATGGTTATTTGACTGCTTTGATTAAATATGGTAAAATAACCATTCACTAAATTGTTATTTAACCGTTTTTTCCGAGAAATTTCTAACAGTGTAGTTACACCATAGTTTTTACAATGTAGTTGTAAAATAGTTGCCACTATTTTTGGTTTTTTGGTGTTATGGTACAATGAAATTTATTTAATTGCATTGAGCTCAAAAATTGCATGCAATATGAAAACATTCAGTTACTTAAACAATAACCAAAGAGTTTTTGAGATTAGTTTAAGACATGATTAAATTTTCTAGAAATTTTTTTACTTATTGAAATTCTATTGTCTCTATTTTTGGTATTACGATACACTAATGTTTTTACAGTATACTAAATTGAAAAGGGCATGCAAATTTAAACAGTAAGTGTAAATTTTCAAATTTAGTTTATGACATGCTCAAATGCCATCCTTTTCAATGATGTGGCCCAAATGAATAAAAAAAACTCCGCAAAACTAGCTGAAAAGCAAAGGTGCTCAGATTTTGATGATCTAAGCTGTGGTAACTAATTGCTAAATATAAAAATCAAAATTTATATCCCTAATTTTTAATTTTTATCACTAATTGTTTTGGTTATTTTACCCAAACAA